>NC_135576.1:93084764-93332264 GCF_965152235.1 Eretmochelys imbricata
AAAAAGGTTTATGTTGACTGGTGTTTTCTTTTTTTTTTAAAAAAAAGGGAATTTGAAATATTCCTTCTCCCCCCATGCTCCAATTTTACTTCCAGTTACATCTGATTTGCATCATACAAGACGTAGCATTTAACATTCCTTGAAAATGTAATATACCAAATATCTAAATGTGGGAGCCTTACGGAGCTCAGTTCTCATTTGTGCACAACCTCTCCCTACTCCTGGGGGAATTCTGAGCCACTGCGTGTGCACAGAATTCATGTCTCCTGCAGATTTCTTTGCTTCCCCACAGAAAAATGACTTTCTGATAGGGAAGTGAAGGGAAGCTGCAAGAGCAGTAACACACCACTCCCTAGCAGCACAGGTACGTTGTTTCAGGCACCCAGAACAGCTGGTGGAGAGGTAAAAACCTCCCCCAGCTACAGGAATCTCAGCATCCCCCCCTGCTTCCTGAACCCATCACTCCTTAGCTGCCCGGAGAGAGGGGTCACTGTATTGGGAGCTGCTCCCCCATCATCCCATCTGTTCATCTGGACCTTCCATACCCAGACACTCCTGCCAAGCCTTACCATGTACACCCAGAACCTTCCTAGCACTCCATACCCAAACCTCAACCCCTCTGCACCCAGACCCCCTGCCTCCAGACACCCACCACTGCACCCCATACCACCCCAACTGAGCTCCCAGCATTCAAACCCACACTTCTCGCACCACCCTGAGCTCCCACATCTAGCCACCCAGGCCACTGACCCCCCCACAAGCTGCACCAAGACCCCACCCCACCGAGCCCCCACTCCCGTAGCACCCAGATTCCCCCACTGAGACCCCCACATCCAGACCCCTCAGCTGAGCCCCAACCACCTTCACCTGGAAGCCCCTGCAGAGTCCCATTGCCCCTGTACCTGGAACTCCCACCCACCCACCCCTGCAATGGACCTCTGTGCATCCAGAAGCCCCTACATCTAGATCCCCCACTGAGCTGCCTGCACTGAGATTGTCCCAGGCAGAACCCTCTCATCCCACATCTGGATCCCCCACACTGAGCACCTTCACACTTGGACCCTGCCTGGTTGAGCCTGCCTGCCCCACACCTGGTGCACCTGGTGCAGAGAGGTAGGGCCCCAGGGTGTTTCTGAGGCAGGCCCAGGCCATGTGCTGTGTCAGGGTCAGGTGCAGCCTCACTGCTGAGTCTGTGTCCATGGGGTGCTGCATGGTGATCTCATCACCTTCATGGAGCCAGTGGCCTGTGCTCCCCACTGCCTTGCTGGAGCCTCTGCATTTATTTATTGACAAATAAAAACTTGCAGAATTTTAAAATATTGTGCGCAGAATTTGTATGTGTATGCGTGCGTGCAGAATGCCCTCAGGAGTCCTATACAGAGGAGATTACACAGACATGGCCTTGCTATGCCTGGCTCAAGGTAATGTTGTCTGCCTCACTTTCATGAGGACCTTATTCACCTGCATTAACAAATATCCTGCATAAAACCAAAATAAATTAAAATACCGACACTTGACAAGGGCAGTTTCTGCACCTGATGATGATATATACGACAATCTGCACTTGCCTGTGTTAGTTTCTCTATAGAGGACCCTGTTTTCATATGTTGACACTATAGCTCAGTCCAGCGTTGGGATACTCAAACCGGCAGTTGTGTGTGTCTAATATGCAAAGTTTAAGGTGGTACTGCCACAGTCTGTTATGAAGTGAGGCGGCTAGTGACATCAGCTTGAAATCACTACTGCAGCCCTCACATTAAGGTTCTCTCACTTTTCATTCATTTATTTATTTATTTTTGAAGCTTTGCATTCTGAGTGAAATATGTGACATTCTCTGAGCTTTGCTTATTTCCAGTAGTTCTTAATACACGTGTATCTAAAGTAGCTGAAGAACCTCTTCAGGTAAAGTGGAAGTCGCCACGGAATCCATCTGTAGAAAACAAAAAGACAACCAAACAAAACAGCTCTCCACTAGCTCCCCATGCTACATCCCCCCACCCTAATATAACAAAGCATTATAGAGGCTCCCTTGAGGGTATGTGTCATAAATATAAAGGGAAGGGTAAACCCCTTTGAAATCCCTCCTGGCCAGGGGAAAGCTCCTCTCACCTGTAAAGGGTTAAGAAGCTAAAGGTAACCTCGCTGACACCTGACCAAAATGACCAATGAGGAGACAAGATACTTTCAAAAGCTGGGAGGAGGGAGAGAAACAAAGGGTCTCTGTCTGTCTATGTGCTGTTTCTGCCGGGGATAGACCAGGAATGGAGTATTAGAACTTTTAGTAAGTAATCTATCTAGGTACGTGTTAGATGATGATTTCTTTAAATGGCTGAGAAAAGAATTCTGCTGAATAGAATAACTATTTCTGTCTGTGTATCTTTTTTGTAACTTAAGTTTTTGCCTAGAGGGATTCTCTATATTTTGAATCTAATTACCCTGTAAGGTATCTACCATCCTGATTTTACAGAGGTGATTTCTTTACTTCTATTTCTATTAAAAGTCTTCTTGTAAGAAAACTGAATGCTTTTCATTGTTCTCAGATCCAAGGGTTTGGGTCTGTGGTCACCTATGCAAATTGGTGAGGCTTTTTATCCAACATTTCCCAGGAAAGGGGGGATGCAAGTGTTGGGAGGATTGTTCATTATTCTTAAGATGCAAGGGTCTGGGTCTGTAGTCACCTAGGCAAATTGGTGAGGCTTTTTACCAAACCTTGTCCAGGAAGTGGGGTGCAAGGTTTTGGGAAGTATTTTGGGGGGAAAGACGTGTCCAAACAGCTCTTCCCCAGTAACCAGTATTAGTTTGGTGGTGGTAGCGGCCAGTCCAAGGACAATGGGTGGAATATTTTGTACCTTGGGGGAAGTTTTGACCTAAGCTGGTAAAGATAAGCTTAGGAGGTTTTTCATGCAGGTCCCCACATCTGTACCCTAGCGTTCAGAGTGGGGGAGGAACCTTGACAGTATGTATGGGTGAAATGTAATTCTTAAACTAGGAAGCCTCCAATACTGCACTCAGGATAGTAGTGATAGTAGTAGTTTCGCGTCTAGTCATCCGGTGGCTGATTTGAAAAATGCAGCCTGAAGAAGAAAAGGGAGGACTTGGGGCACCTTAGCGACTAACCAATTTCTTTGAGCATAAGCTTTCGTGAGCTACAGCTCACTTCATCGGATGCATACTGTGGAAAACACAGAAGATGTTTTTATACACACAAACCATGAAAAAATGGGTGTTTATCACTACAAAAGGTTTTCTCTCCCCCCACCCCACTCTCCTGCTGGTAATAGCTTATCTAAAGTGATTGTTCTCCTTACAATGTGTATGATAATCAAGGTGGGCCATTTCCAGCACAAATCCAGGTTTTCACTAAGGAGAGCGATCACTTTAGATAAGCTATTACCAGCAGGAGAGTGGGGTGGGGGGAGAGAAAACCTTTTGTAGTGATAAACACACATTTTTTCATGGTTTGTGTGTATAAAAACATCTTCTGTGTTTTCCTCAGTATGCATCCGATGAAGTGAGCTGTAGCTCTTGAAAGCTTATGCTCAAATAAATTGGTTAGTCTCTAAGGTGCCACAAGTACTCCTTTTCTTTTTACGAATACAGACTAACACGGCTGTTACTCTGAAACCTGAAGAAGGAAAGGAAAAAACAAACATGTATGCACATTTTAAGATGAGGGAAAATATTTTTGGTGTGAAAGGGAAGGAAGGATTAGCAAAATTTGTTTTCAATGGGAAAAATAAAGAGAGGAAATTTGGGAAAGACAATAAAGAGGGTTAATTTAAAATTCAGCAGTACCCTTCTTATGGAACTGTGCTTTGAAATGTCTTACACTCACTCTTGAAAACAATGGAATGTTATAATGAGATAGTGTTATCAGAAATGTAATAAGCATGGCACAACTGGTGAGTACAGTTGGGGCTTAATTCCTCAAGTGATGAGCACTCTGCCTTGATCCAGAAAAGCACTTAAGTACAATCTTAACTTTAAGCAGGTGAGTAATCCCCTTAGCTTCAATGGGACTACTTTTGCAAAATGTTACCCATGTGTTTTAAGGGCTTTGCTGAAGTGGGGCCAGAGTGCTGAACACCTTGTAGAATTGAGCCTTTGGTTAGTTCCCTGACTTTCCATCTCTGGGAAATGAATTCAAATTCTGGATTAATTCATAAATGAAAATGGGCTTGGTCTAGTTACAAATCACCACACAATCAGCATTCTCTCAGACGCTCGGGTTTTGAATAGCATGGCAGGTCAGGAATGACATGCTTTACTGCCCTCCCCCCACCCCCCAGTGGAGATACTTCACTTCAGTAATACTCCCAACCATTGCTGGTTGAATAATATGTTGCGAAACATTATCTAGGTATTAGGGCATTTTTTTATTGAACAATTATTTGTGAACAAATTCTATTACTATTTGACCAGTTGTCCTCTCATCTCCCAATAGCCCAAGACGTGAAGAATTGAGATGAAAATTTAAACTCCTATCCCCGAAGTGATAAAGGAAAGAATGGCTAAAGGCTACTGAGGTTCAACTATTTTAATAACAAGGGAAAGCTAAAAGTGTCACTGCAATAGGCTAAATGCTGTTGAAAGCCAAACCTACAGCCATATTTCAGCAGCAGTACTTCTGGGAATTAAGACATTTTAGATGTTAGCAGCCATCAGTTCAAAGACAGGTCAGGCAATTAAAATACTATTAATCCTGTGTTCAGAGGTATCCAAACTATTCTGAAGCAGTACATCCATTTGAAACAAAGCTGAGTAAATGTATTGTTCATGAAGTGAAGGACTCATAGCATCAGCTTGATCAGAGGTTGCTGAAACATGCGCTGTACAGTATAGACTTCTCCAGGCTGCTTTTGCAAGCACATGTCATTCCTGACCTGTCGTCATCAGTGGAGAATTCATTTCTTACCAGTACACTGCACCAGCTAAAGGAGCGAGGGCACGCCCCATGATCCACCCCATGTTACCTGGGGAGGGAGGCTCTGTCCTCCTCTTGGTGCGCCTGAGACTTCTGAACCGCAGGGCTCTCCGGAACCACGGTGGCGAAAGGAGCAGAATGTGGGGCCACCAGATGGCCCCATGCCGGCAGCTCTTCCAGTGCGGCTGTACTGCCCCCAGCCCCACCCCCAGCCCTGTGCTCCGGTGCAGCTGCCTACAGACCCCTGCCTACAGGAGACACTAGATGGAGCTGCGTGGAAGGGCTGGGGGCGGTACAGTTGTGCCGGAGGAGATGAAAAGTAGAGTACTAACCAAGGGTTCAATTTTACAAGGTGCTCAGCACTCTGGCCCCACTTCAGCAAAGTCCTCAGGTTGTGAAGGAAAGAAAGCATGACCAATATGGTTGTGAAGCATATGAGACCTGGTTACTGAGCTAGCCTGGGAGTATTATGCTGTGCGGTTGAAGGAAGGGGTGGATGCGTCTTGCTGGAGGGACAGTGCTATGATTCCTCAGGCTGGAGTGATTTGGTTGGGAGGTGGATCTTCTGCTGTAGAATTTGTTTCACTTTTGTGCTCCACGGTTCCATCCTGTTGTTCTGTTTGCTTCATGGCAGCTTCAAGTCCCTTCTGCTTCTTGTGACATACCAACTGGTCTTGTCATAATGCAACACAACTAGTATTAAACATTCAGCCAGGAGAGGATTTGGTGCAGTGCATGCTATGCATGCTTCTGACATCTAGCCAAGTTGCACAAATACTTCTGTGTCACTGAATGTTGGTGAGTCAGTCCACGAGGAAGTTGCCCCTTTCTGAGATTTAAGGACGAGAAACTTTCCAGTTTTTGTTACAGAGGTGTGTGCCAGTGCTGAAGCAAACAGAACACAGGACCAGATGTTTGAAAAGATTCATAAAGATGCATCCATTCTTGTTTGGAAGTGTATAGTTCACAAGGCGGAAAACTTGTTCACTTGCTTCAATGCCATTGCATAATAGCAAGAAACAGATGTGGGGAGAACAGACAAGGGAAGGAATCTTTGATTTCCTTCTCTTCCTCATTTTACCCTTTTTCAAGAGCATACCTTTAGGGAACATTAACTGCACTACATGATAAAAATAGACAATGTTTTCATGGTGCTAATTGGTATAATTTATTTCATAAAATAAAAAATATAATTTAAACAATGGGATAAGAGAGGCCAATATACCTGAACAGATATTCTTGTATTGCATCGTATTTCAACAGAGGGCTCTCATCGAGAGGAGTCAGCTGACTGGCTTAAACTGTGCTGCCATTCCCATAAGAATGTTTCTTGAAGGCAGCCCCAAAGAATACAAAATGTTCATATTTTACTCTTCTATACGCCAAGAAAATACAAGGTAAGATGAACGTTTATTTTAATCACCTGCAAAACCTGAAAGTAAATACACAATCTTGGCAGGGAAGTGTTCTCAGTTTATGAAAACCATATGACCAAAGCCTCAGATGTCTCCAAAATACCTCAAGGCTGCTCTAACTTGTGATGGCTTGAAAGGCTTCATGGAATTTGCTCTGCTGGCCCAGAATGTTTTGAGTGTAGCAGTCCGTTTCAGGTGGGGGCAGAAACAGGTGGTTTAGAGCAGTGGTTCTCAAACAGGGGTCTGGGGCCCTCTGGGGGGCCACGAGCAGGTTTCAGGGAGTCCGCCAAGCAGGACCAGTGTTAGACTTGCTAGAGCCCAGGGCAGAAAGCTGAAGTCCCACTGCATGGGGCTGAAGTCTGGGGCCCTGAGCAACTTAGCTTCACAGTGCCCCCTATGGCATGAGATCCTGGGCAATTACCCTGCTTGCTACCCCTGGATGCCAGCCCTGGCTTTTATATACAGAAAACCTTTTATTATGGCACAGGTGGGCTGTGGAGTTTTTATAGTATGTTTGGGGGGGCCTCAGAAAGAAAAGGGTTAAGAACCCCTTGGTTAGAGCCAGTGATACCCCTATGCAAGGGGAGTCCCCAGTTGGTTCTTTATGCTGGTGCACAGAGGATAGCACAAGGGAAAAGTTCTGGCCCATACTGAATTTTGTGACCAATTTCCTATATCACTGTACCTCTCTCATGCATATTTAATATATACATAAATATATGTATATCGGCGGGGGGGGGGGGAGGGATAGCTCAGTGGTTTGAGCATTAGCCTGCTAAACCCAGGGTTGTGAATTCAATCCTTGAGGGGGCCATTTGGGATCTGGGGCAAAAATTGGGGATTGGTCCTGCTTTGAGCAGAGGGTTGGACTAGATGACCTCCTGAGGTCTCTTCCAACCCTGATATTCTATGATAAAGTACCAGCCTATTGCATTTACTCCCAGTTTAATTTACACTGGTGTCAATCCAGAGTAACTCCAGAGAAGCCACTGGGGTTACCATGGATCCACTGGATTCATTTGAGTTACTCTGCATTGACACCAGAGTAAATGAAACTAGAGATTAATGCAGTAGCCTGCTATTTTACTTATATTTATTAAATACACAGAGTAGAGGGAACTGGTATTATTATGCAGAATTGAACATTGTGTTTTCTGCTTATCTTTCAAATGATACTGGGACAGGAAAGGAGGATTCTGAGGGATAAAGGTTCTAAAAAAGGCATATTAAAGAAGGTGGTTGGCAGTCCATGGATGCTATCACCATCAAAATCATTCTGAAACTAACGATGATCCTTTGTGTAAGTCTTTGTATTTAGTATGGTTCACATGATTGCAGTGAGTACCTAGCCTCTCCAGGAGGAAAATGGTTTGTGTTGTTATCTGTTACTGAAACTGGGTAGCAAACAATAATAAAACTGAGCATAAAATGCAAGAGAGCATTCTTACCCTAAATTGCTGAAAGTCCATCTTCTCAAAAGGGACTGCATTGTCAGTCCCAGCTGTGCCACCTTCTAGGAATGATGTCAAAACATGCCTGCCCCTGGAGGTTTAGAGTGCCCATGTACTGTAGTTTGGGGCCACCTGCTGCATTTCTGAGCCAGCTCATTTCTACACAGTGCTCACTGGAGCAGAGAAGATTAACTTTCTGAAAATGAAAAAGGACAGATAGAAGAACTGCTTATCAAATATGCACATTTCAGATGGAACTTCACACTCAGTAGAAAGATGTTAGATTGCTGTTAGCTCTCTGGAGCGCTCCTGACAATGTGTTATCAGGTCATGTTTGCATGACAGTGGCAGCCCATGCAGGAAACATTAAGTCATATGACTTCTAAGACGGAATCAATCAAGTGAACAGTACAGCTCCTGAAAACTAATTTCACCTTCATAAGGTCTGGTTATCTGTGCGGCAGACATGAGGTTTGTCAGCCCCATTTCAGTCTGACCAGGTTCAGCACTGCATCAAGAATTTTAATGAACCGATAGTGTAATATGTATGAAAGATGACACTGAGATGAATTCATGAAAAGCCAAGTCCCCATGAAATATGAACAATTACTGCAAGCTTCATTCCCCACTTAGCTCACATAAAATGTTCATTTAAAAGGTCTTTGTCTTGTTGTTAACCATTTACAAGTTTGTGTACAGCTTTTCATCATCCGTAAGCAGTTTTAAAGCTGAAAATGAGTGTCAGTATTTTTTGTGACATCAGGGTACCAAGGGCATCTTGTTAAATGCAAAGTAATATTAGTATTACTGTTAAGTTTTTTCAGACTCCTTGTCATGGCATTATCAGCTTATGTCCGAGCGTATTGTGAAAACATGCAACTGCCTTGGGGTGCACTGACCTGCCATGCTGTGAATTGTGGTGTTGCTGTAGTATTTATAGCACAGGAATAACTGGATTCAGCCACTGAGAGGTACTTGCTTTGTCTGCTCCAATCCAGGCTAGATATGGCAGGGAGAAAACCTCTCTCTGTGGTAGGGATCAGGTTACAAGACAGCAGTAGGACACTAGTAACTCTTTTAGTGTCTGAATGAATTACAGACATTTTCTAGCAAAAAGCACTATTTCTGGAAGTCATCATTCAGCACCTTCTTTCCAGAAAATATGACTTTGGGAGATTGTAGCTTGCAGGAATACCAAGAGGAAAAAAGACAAGCCCCAATCTACCAGCAGGGTGGCGAAAGCACCAAAATATTTCTTTATTAGCAGGTCAGACACATCTCTTCAGGTTTGAGAGTTCTTGAATCCCTGCACAAGCACCCCTCCTGACACTCTCTAGTGAAATAGTATTTCTGATCATTCAGGTAATTTAATTCTCATTTCAATGGGTGTATATCCATAAGCTCAGCTTCACAAACATTGCTGTAATGTCTTTATCTACAATAACACTCATTAAACAGAAACACAGTATGACATGTCTCTGCATGTTTGAGAATACTAAGCTTCATTTAAAAGTCTATGCCATAGCCTGACAAGGAGCCACAACAATAGCAAACCTGGTAGCTGACCTTTGTGACTTTGTCCTCACCCACAACTATTTCACATTTGGGGACAATATATACCTTCAAGTCAGCGGCACCACAAGGCCCCACAGTATGCTAACATTTTTATGGCTGACTTAGAACAACGCTTCCTTAGCTCTCATCCCCTAACACCCCTACTCTACTTGCGCTACATTGATGACATCTTCATCATCTGGACCCATAGAAAAGAAGCCCTTGAGGAATTCCACCATGATTTCAATAATTTCCATCCCACCATCAACCTCAGCCTGGACCAATCCACACAAGCGGTCCATTTCCTGGCCACTACTGTCCTAATAAGCGATGGTCACATAAACACCACCCTATACCGGAAACCTACTGACCGCTATACTTACCTACATGCCTCCAGCTTCCATGCAGGACACACCAAACAATCCATTGTCTACAGCCAAGCTCTAAGATCAGGGCCCATGCAAGGACGTTTCGCCCCCCCATGGCAGCTCCCCACCGCCCCGTCCCTCCCCTCGGCCCAGGGAGCTGTGTGCGGCAGCTCACCTCTGCTCCGCCTCCTCCCCGAGCATGCCGCCACTTCTCCCGCCTCCCAGGCTTGCAGCGCCAATCAGCTATTTGGCGCGCAAGCCTGGGAGGGAGAGAAGCAGAGTGGGACAGTGCTCAGGGGAGGAGGCGAAACAGAGGTGAGTTGGGGCAGGGAGCGGTTCCCCTGTGCGCCGTCCCCCACCTCTCGTTACTTGCTGCAGGTGGCCCTCCCCATGCCCCCCTGCCCCAGCTCACCTCCGCTCCACCGCTGCCCCTAACCACTTGGCGTCCTAGGCGATGGCCTAGTTCGCCTAGTGGTTGCACCGGCCCTGTCTAAGATACAACCGCATTTGGTCTAATCCCTCAGACAGAGACACACACCTACAAGATGTCTATCAATCATTCTTAAAACTACAATACCCACCTGCTGAAGTGAAAAAACAGATTGACAGAGCCAGAAGAGTACCCAGAAGTCACCTACTACAGGACAGGCCGAACAAAGAAAATAACAGAACACCACTAGCTGTCACCTTCAGCCCCCAAGTAAAACCTCTCTAGCGCATCATCAAAGATTTACAACCTATCCTTAAAAATGATCCCTCACTCTCACAGATCTTGGGAGACAGACCAGTCCTCACTTACAGACAGCCCCCCAACCGAAGCAAATACTCTCCAGCAACCACACAACAAAACCACTAACCCAGGAACCTATCCTTGCAACAAAGCCCGACACCAACTCTGTCCACATATTTATTCAAGTGACACCATCATAGGACCTAATCACATTAGCCATGCCATCAAGGGCTCGTTCACCTGCACATCTACCAATGTGCCAGCAATGCCCCTCTGCCATGGACACTGGCCAAACTGGACAGTCTCTATGCAAAAGAATAAATGGACACAAATCTGACATCAGGAATCATAACATTCAAAAACTGGTAGAAGAACACTTCAACCTCTCTGGCCACTCAGTAAAAGATTTAAGGGTGGCAATTTTGCAACAGGAAAGCTTCAAAAACAGACTCCAATGCGAAACTGCAGAGCTTGAATTAATATGCCAACTAGATACCATTGACTTGGGTTGAATAGAGACTGGGAGTGGCTGGGTCATTACACATATTGAATCTATTTCCCTAAGTTAAGTATCCTCACACCTTCTTGTCAACTGTGTAAATGGGCCATCTTGATTATCACTACAAAAGTTTTTTTTTCTCCTGCTGACAATAGCTCATCTTAATTAATTAACCTCTTACAGTTTGTATGACAACTTCCAACTTCTCTGTATGTATATCTATCTATCTATCTTACTATATGTTCCATTCTATGCATCCGATGAAGTGGGCTGTAGCCCACAAAAGCTTATGCTCTAACAAATGTGTTAGTCTCTAAGGTGCCACAAGTACTCCTGTTCTTTTTGCGGATACAGACTAACACGGCTGCTACTCTGAAACATAGCCTGACAGTTATCCTTTCTAGCCCAAAGCAAAAGCAGCCACCTATGATGTGGTGAAGAGCTTATTTATTCTTTTTATGAGCATTATCTCTGGGGTGATTGGGAAATGTGCCCTTCCCCTTCCACTTTTCCATGTGACAAGACACCCCAAAGAAGGGTTTATAAACCCTTTCACCTTTTTATTGACTTTTTGTTATAATGAAGGATGTACCAAAATTACAAGAAAAAAATCCAAAATGTCTAGAACGCTTTCATACCAAGAGGACTGGACATTTTTTAGATCAGGTATTCTTCTACTCTTTAACATACCACATCTATTAAACACTTCTTTTTAAAGCTTAATTTTTCATAAATGGCTTCTTTATTTGTACCCATATCTTGGTGCACATGCAACTGGCAATTTTGTATATATGTTTGTTGTAGTAGCCAGGCAAGGTACTAGCAAACTTCAACAGGACTTTATTTTTTAAAGTGGAAAGCTCTTTTCCAAGCTGCTGCTGCACCCTCAGTAGCTCTCCCTCAGCCTCTTCAACGCCTTCCCCTCCTTCCTGTTTCCTGTCCTTTCAGACTCCCAACAGCCAGTGCTCCCAATTCTAATAATTACAAGCAACATCTAAACACCACAATGTTGCAAAATTAAAGGATATTATAATTACCATTTTAACGGTCAAAAGTCTATTCTCTAATAAGAGTAAAAGTAACTTACGGGTGCTTCAGAGTATGTAGGAGAACACTGTACATTTCAATTCTAAATAACTTTAAAAAAAATAGGTCAGACCCATTCATAAATCCTACACTTTGAGATTCTGTACACCATGGCTTGTATGTACTGGATTCTTCTAAAGCTGCCACTCTTATTCCAGTATCAAAAGACAGAGAGAGAGAGAGGGAGACGGTAGTAAAAACCAAGAAAATGGAATGATACATACGCTCATCCTGAGCACCTTTCCACCAGCTCTCACTTGAGAAGCAAGGCTGTGAATGATGTTTATAGGCTGGCGTTTTGTAATTAACTTAATTAATTCCTTGGGTTATGTATAATGGAGAGATAAGTCTGCATATCTGACTGTGATTGCTTTGCTTTACAGATGGCATTCAAACTCTTTCTGTGCAGGTAGGAATACAATCCCAAAGGAAAAAGTGACAATCCACAGGTCTTTTTGCTTCTCACCTTCAGAACACTAGGCTTATTGTTGATTTTTATCCTCCAAGAAGGACACAGAATCAGCCTGACCTTACTCAATCTCTCAGGAGGGGTTATGTAAAATGTTATTAGCTTTTCCTTAAAGTGGCCAACACACATTTTCATTACAATTTTACACATAAAGAACATTGCTATCCTGTTTGATTAGGGTTCCCCCACCCCGCCTCCTTTAAAAATCCTTCTAGTGCTGTTACAACATAATGATTGGGAACTGGGTCTGATCCAACACAAGCACTGCATCCAAAAATAACCTCAGTGAATGTTAAAAATAATTATTTTTAAAATGAAAAATAGATCTTTAAAAGGATTTTTAGGGAAAAATGGAGAAAAGTTGAATTTTGCACACGGACTTTGAGTACAGCTGGACCCAAGAACTTTCCCCCACCCCTTTATCTAATCATTGTCAATTTTATTTCTCATTGGGAAGAGGGGACAATTCCTTTTTGTTTTGTTGATTAGTAAGATATGTGAGTACTCTACATTAAATTAAACTCCAGTTAAATTCATCCCTGGTGTAAAAACATTGATGTCTATGGAATTGCACCAGAGATTAATTTGGCTCTGTGCTTCTTGGTAAATCAGGGGACACATTAAAATATATCTCCTACAGGCTTTTAATCATCTGTTCTGCCTAATTAATTTTCAGTATTGGAAATCAGTCAGCTCCACTAAACACCCCTATTCTCATTATCAGCGATGGCTAGAAATTAGCAACTGTAGAAAGTCACTGAACATGAAATTCTAGCCACAGATGTGCTTAGGTATTCATGGGTATGAGCTGAGTGATAATATGTCGCCTCTTACTTGTTTAGGGCTGCTCTTGCAACTTGTGCTTGGGCTTCATGCAGAGGCTAAACTGCATGCAACAAGTTGCAGGATCAGGCCTTAAGGTCTGAAATCCATTTCATTGCTGATAAAAGCAATTTGTGTATCATCATTATTCAAATGTGTAGGAGGAGTACAGACCAAAGCCTGCTAATAATGCTCACAAAATTGTCCAGTTGAATTAGTTGGGACTTTTAGGATAGGTAATACGAGCATGATTTGGTCCTCAGATTTTGATTAACTATTGTCCTTTCTGAAGCATTGAGTTAAATGAGGGCAGGCTCTGTCTACCCTTTTTTTGAGTCGTGTCCTTTACCTGTTTTGAACCTATATTTACGTGTCAGTATTGTCTGCCCACTTTCAGATATCATCAGCCTCCATTGGAATTGTACAGCTGTAGCCTCTTGCAAAATGGGTTCTCTAAAAGGAAAGCCTGTTCCTGTAATATATGTAGTGCAGGGTACCAAACTTTGTTTGTGTTGTTTGGATGCCTTTTTTCTTTAGACATACACTACAACCTGACTCCTAGTAGCTTCCAAAATTTTAATTTTGCAGAAGGAAAATATAATGCAGTTAATTCACAGGAGAATATGAAAAAAAATACCAGAACATTTTTCCAAAAGCATTCATTGTCTTTTTTTTTCATTAGCTGATCTTGGCTTTACCATAAAATATGTTTGCTTGTTTGACTGTCTGACATTCTGTTATGTGCACATACAGGACCAAATACATCCCTGGGTTAACTTCATTGCCTTCAACATAAGATACATCAGGAATGATTTTGGCCCAGAATGTATTCTGTTTCCAAGGTACTGAATTCATTTACTCAGTAGAAAAAAATATGAAAATAACCTGCATGTTTCCTGTGTTAGTTCAGATATGTCACTTCCAAAGAGAGACAATGTTATGACTCACGAGTATTGGGGGGGAGGGAGGGAAAGGGGGAAGAACACTGAGTTCGTTGTTGATGTAAGTGGACATGCAATGGTGGTATGAGCTAATTGTCATGGTTATCATGAAATGAGGTGCTTTATTGTGAGGTGTAATGCAGTAACTACAAAGTGACTTCAGTAGAAAAAATTTTAAATCTATAATAACTTCTGTTCACATGTGTTTTATACTCACAGCTGTGTAGTTAATGTGTATTGACATACTAGATATACTAAAGAAAGCTATATTTCTATAGTGGTTCATAGGAATACACTGGTCCTGTTTCTTTTGAAACCAATACGCTGTCTTCTTTATTTCTTTTCTTTTAAAAATTTAAATACTTCAAGCCAACTTCATCATTCATCCTGTACAATATGAATAGGTTTAATAATGGAGTGTAAAGCTGAGATACTTCAGGAAGTTTTATGTTAAGTAACCTCAAACAAGTAATTTAAACATTCAAAATTAGCAGGGCTGACAGCTCCTTGCATTATGTTGTTATAGGGAAAATTGGATCTGGGAAGATCTGGGACACACCCTCTCTGCCAGGGAACGAAGAAATTGGTAGGGGGTGGATAAGTTCATGGAAGCAATACACTCTCATTGACAAGGACCAGAGCATGGGCAGTCAGGACTAGGGGTGGGAGCCAGCATCAAGATCCAGGAGTCAGAGCTGAGGGTCAGGAATCTGGAGTCAGAAACTGAGCAAGGCTGGGAACAAGGCAGGACCCGGAGTGATAACTGCTGTGGGTGTAAGTGTTGAGCAGCCATTAGCCAAGTGCTGCTGCTGGGCTTGAGAGCAGTCCTGATAATGCTGCTCATCCAATCAGGTGATCTAGCCAATTAAGGATTCCAGCTGTAGTTAGCTAGGTGATCCCAGGCCAAGCTGCAAGCCATCATTCCTGACTTTCATGACCTGTGCTGAATGATCCATGAAACAATTTGACAGGCTTGGAGGAGGAAAACACTACTTGCTTTCCCTGAGCAGCCAGAAGTGCATTAGGAGTTGCTGGGGTGTTGAGAGAGAGAAAAAAAAAAGCTAAAATGGCAGCCAAGGATGAAGGGGTGTGTGAAAACTTAATGAGACATTGAGTGGATGGGGGAGAGAGTGTATCTAGAAAAATGGTGAGGGGTCACCCCCCCCGGTGGAATGCCCAATACATGGAGCCAAACTGTGTTTTGGACCCAGCTCTTTTGGGAACTGTGTGATGACTAAACACTATGCTTCTCTTTGTTATGGAATTGCATTCCATTTGAGACTTCTGGTTTGATACCAAGACATGAATCATGCAGTCTTAGAGGAGCACTGTCATTTTTCTCTGTGGTCTAATTTAAGTTCTCTATCAAATACCATTACAGCGGTGACTCTTAACATTTTGCCTGATTTATGTCATTAATGAGGAAAGCTAGAGAAAGTTGGGCTGTTTCCAGCAAAGGACATTTAGAAAAAACTAAAACTACATGTAACTGAGCTGAAGCATTACAGTAATGGAGGGAATGGGTCAAATAGGTACATCTACAGAGAAATTAAACACCTGCTGCTGGCTCAGGCTTGCAGCAGTGAGAGGGGTGAGGACCCTACAGCCAGGGCTCCAGCCTAAGCCTGGACGTCTACACAGCAAATTTTACCCCCACAGCCCCGGCTGTAGTATGGGTCTCTTTATTCCAGTGTAGGCATACCCTTTAACTCTTTGTTTGGGCAAACACAAATGAGAGAGCTATACTTAAAAAATAAAAATAAAATCTGAGTATGTAATATAACTCTCCCACAGAAAAATGGTTTGTCCTTGGAAGAAACTACTAAGAAGATACACAGTGAAATAATATCACTGGGCTAGACTGTGTCCTTAGGACACTGCCTATAATAAGCTGCTCCGCCACAGAAGAATTCCAGGGAAAGACTGTGGCTCAGAGAGATAATTCCCATCCTCATGTCTGTCCCCTCCACCTATATTGCTCAAGGGGGATAGTAATTTGCTGCTGGCCTATTGCAGCAGTAATCTACTCTGTTCTCCCCTCCCAGCCGCACACATGCATGTTCATTCCCTGTCCACTTGTTCTGGGGAATAGAGTAAGTGGGCTCTCAGCTAGAAGTGTGTCCAGAGGGGTGTGTGTGTGGTTCCTACTATCTTTTACTCCCCAGTGCAAGTCCATAGTCTACTTCGCTGTATCTGGATCAAAGGGAGAGATCAAAGTTCAATTGTAGAGAGAATGTAAGAGCTTAAAGGAGAGGATTCAAGTAGCTTGCACATTGGGCACAATTACACTTTTGTATCTTGTGGATTGTTTGTGGTTTTGTGGAGGATTCGCCCACAGACTATGTAGCTGTGGAACGTTCCAAATTCTTTGTAAGGTGCGAAGAAAAGCTTTGGGACCTTACTTGCAAACCACCCTCAGAAATTCAGGTGATCTGAACTACAGAACTTCATAACACCATAGCGTGTTGCTGCTGCTTATTGACACATTGCGCTTATGACTGTATTGAACCTGACAGAACATAATGCTATGAGACCCACTGCTGCCACATGGTGCAAAAAATACATGCACTTTGGATATTCAGCAAATATTGTCTCCCATTTACCCCCCGCCCCCGCACCGCGTTGAAGTGATAACGTTCCTAAAATGGTCTTGTCAGCATTGACTCTAAAGTATATTTGATTCAGGAGAAATCTTTTAGCAGATAATGCTAACTCTAATTTTCTCAGTAATTTCTAAACTAGGGTATTCTATTCCCAATAAAGATTTTTTTTTTGGGTGAGTTTCCAAATGAGAAGAGAAGTATACAGTCAAGTTTTCTAAAGAAAGAGCTTCACCCAATTGTATTTTAATTTGAAGGTGCTGTTGGGGAGTTCTCATTTTTCATACCATGGGTGGATTTCCCCTCCTCTGCCTCCTTCATCTTTCAGCAGTAATTCTGTGACATGATACACTTGCTGGCAACTCAGCTAACTATGTCCATGCATTCCTTTACACCTTGCAAAACTGTAAATGTAATCCAATGCCAGACTGTCAGAGGGAGCTGGATGTGGGATACTACAAATCAGAGGTGTGGTAGGAGAGATGAGTGTGTGCAGCAGATAACTGTACTTGATTAGCTAGATTTAAATAGTGTTGGGCGAATTTGCCAGGTGAAAATAAAAATTGTCAGTTCAGTTTAATTTCATGGTGAATCAAACAAGGAAATTAGATTCTGCTACTCTGTTAGTTTGACATCTACAGCAAGTGACAATTAGAGATGATGAGAGAACTTGCATTTATTCCAAAACTCTTGATTTTCTGATAGGCATATAACTTTTATTTACCCTTGCACTGAAAAAGAATCTAACATAACAGCATTATTATTAGCTTACTAACTAATGTATTCTAGTGTTCTTTAGTATGGGTATAATACTGTGGGATGGTATGTAGGACGATTAAGTTCTTGTTCACAGTATGATGCAGTCAGATTTAAAGATACATCAGCAGGCCCTGAGTTATAAATTCCACTGAAAGTATACATTCAATTCTCAGGATTGGGCCCTCAACCCATAAGGCTAGTGGATGGAATGTAGATAATAACAAGGGAGCTATACCTCCACATACAAGCAAGATTACAGTGTAATTAACAAAGGCTGAGGGCAATGTGGAATGGAAGCGCACCCAGCGCCTTTTATTGAAGGTTGGCCATTCAGCTTGGTCCTAATTTTCTTCTTTAGCCTTGGAAGAAAGGATTAAGTTGCAAATCAAAACACAAGCAATTTTTAAATGTTGCCCACAAAGGCCAAATTCAAATTAACTGAACTTCAAACCCAAATTAGGGTTCAAAGAGCATGAAAAATCAAGCAGAACTGAGGTGTGAAATGACTGTATATGAAGTTACATTAACTTCCATTTTATTCAGCAAGGTATGTAGTATGGAAGATTCTGCTTCACAAGAAATACAAAAATAGCACAAGGAAATTATTTCCCACCTTACTTTACTATTTCAGATAGGTATGCATTGTTGTCTGGCAGCTGTGAGAAAATCATCAAACACAAACATTGAGATACAGAAATAGAGCACAAGGCAGAAAAGATCATTATGACACTGTCTAGAAGGAGAACTCACCTCAGTATTGTACACAACTTTTACCCTATGTTATAGAACATTGAAAAAACATCAATATATCTGTGCCTCAGTTTCTTATCTGTAGCACGGAGATGCTTCATTTCGCTTCACCCTTTGTCTTATCTATTTAGACTTCAAGCTCTTTGGGACATGAACTGTCTCTTACTATATTGTAGTATTCAATATAGTATACAATATAGGGTAGTATCACTCTAAATCGTTTTTGAGCCCTCTAGTGGCTCTCACTGTCTTCTGTGTTTCAGAAGCCACCAGAATCCTACAACATTAGCAGTTTGTATATGTAGCTTGGCCTTGCAGGTTTATATAATTAATAAACACAATTATTTGGACCCTTCTGTGCCCATGTGGTTCTTTCATATTACACTTGTGTGCCTTTTTCTCTTTGTACAACATATATATTTTTACAACCCAGGACCTACTAATAGCTTATATTGCCCTATGATGTGGCATAAACCCTGCACTGGCACTAAAAAAGATTAACAGGAGTAAGAGAGCTCAATTAAGGCACCTGGTTGCACCGAGATGGTGGGCCAGACCCAACAGAAGAGAACATCCACCTGAGGGAGGAGCTAGGTGGTGAGCATAAAAGGAGGTAAGCCCAGATGAGAAAGAGGCTGTGGGAGAGAGAGAAAGAACTCTGCAGTCCATCTTTGCTTGCTAGTGCTGAGTGAAGGAGGGTCTAGAGAGAGGCAGGTCTATAGTGAGCCCAGGGAGGAGCTAAGGGAAGCAGCCTGAAGAAAGGTCACAGTAGGAGGAAGACTAGGGATGCAGCAGTGAGGGCTCTGATGGAACCTATCTTGGCTACTCATCCTACGGTCCTGGGACTAGAACCCAGTGATGTGGGAGGGCCTGGGTTCCCCTACTGGGCCACCAGAAAAGTGGAGTGGAAACACCCTGACACAATGGAGAGGACTAATGGGTTTGGAACTGGGCCTCCAGGGAGGCATTGCTTTGCAGAAGAGTTGGAGAGCAATCCTACAGAGCTCAGGAAGGAGTCAATAGTCTGGGGACGAGTGAACCTGGTGCAAAGAGTTATGTATGTTTGAGATTAGTCTGTTGTACTCTTTACCTTGGAAGGGGTGGAACTAAATGTGACCTTGCCACAAGGCCAGTCATGAGAAGAGGTAGATTACCATATGACGGGAGAAACCATCACCTGGGAGTGTTTGGGAAGGAGATCCCGTTATACCATGAGAGGACACGCCTGCAGTGAATGCACTCTACTATAGTATATACTATATACTATACTCCTTCTTTATCAGTTTATAAGCACTGAATATGTGTTAACACAGGTATCCTCACAACACCCCTTTGAAGTGTTTCAATCCCCATACACAGATAGGAAATGGAGGCACAAAATGTCTTGTCCCATCACACACGGAGTCTTTGAGAGAGCTAGGAACTAACCCAGGTCTCCTAAGTCCCCATCTTCTGACTCAACCACAACCCAGCCTTTGCAACAGGTTATGTGGTTATATAACTAAGGCGTTGGAAACTTGTCTGAGTGCACTCAGAACTGGCTTGAACTTTCATTCATCCGCCAACCTGGACCGCATCTCAACCCCTCCCTGGGCCGGGTCTGTTGGGATCCATCAGTCCTGACTTCACCTGGCTTCCTAACAGTGCTGATGTAGTCCTGTAAAATCCTTCATGGCTATTTCCTGGGAGAGAACTGATTACTACTGGGATATGGTTGCTTTGCAATCAGGTATTGTTAAACATTCTCTTTTTAAGCGACTTAAAAGCTGAGAGTCAAAACTGTAACATTAAATATGATTTTATTTGTTTGAATACATTGCAACATTTCTGTTAGAGTTTAAAACCAAGGAAGGGTGCTGTAAAAATAGAATGGTGGCTTCTGTTTCTCCTCCACCAAGTTATTAACTGCCTCCAGTCCCACTGTGGTTGACAGGAGCATATGGCTGCCTGAAAGCAGCTGATTGTTATTTCAAGGCTTCGTGACAGGACAGTCTTCAGCTGTGACAAACTTTATTTAAAAGCAGCCCTCTTAAAATCCTTCCCAAGAATTCACAGTGCTGAGGGGAGAAGCCACACGAGTAGAAGCAGCAAGGGAAAGGTCTGAGAGTTTGGGAGGGAAGGCTCTCTCTCTGAAAGATGTTACATTCTCTTTTATTTAGGCCTGTGCCTGGCAGGACACCAGCAGTTTGCGGGTGGGGAGATGACAAGGGTGGCATCCAGATTCAGAAGGAGGCTGGGATATGACACCAAATGCCCCAGAGAAGGGCTTCCTTAAAAGTTTTTAGTCTGTTATGTATGCTAGCCTCATGTTACATGCATTTCATTAGGATAGCATAAACTAGGAAAGGAAAAACAGGTTTAGAAAGAGTAAGAACCAATCAGCACCTTCATTAGAAATGTGCCAAATCTGTCAGCTTTGTTTTACAAGAATTTGTGTAAACATTGGGCTGCATTCTCTACTAGTGTTACTCTATTGAAGTCAATGGAGTTCTGCCAGCAGAAAACTTGGTACATTTTTTTTCCATTTAGAACTGGGTGGGTTGAGACTGTCTGGGTTTCTTGTTGAGTTATGGATTCCAGTAAACTCATATTCTCAAAGGAAAGCTTGTCCATGATCATCAAGTTTGTTTGGGGTGGAGGGGGAATGTTTGGAAACCATACCAAACAGCTAACTTTGTATGATTTCAACAATAACCCTTCCCACCCCCCAGAAATTGGTCCCAAAACTAGGGCCAGATTCTCTTGAATGGCTAAGAACATTTCAGAGAATCTGCTTTGGTTTTGAATGAAACATGAAAAACCAAGCAAGTTTTCACATAGCGCTAATCTTCACTCAGAAACCTGAACTCTATTTTTTTTTTAATTCTGAGGTTTGAAAAGTGCCTGGTTAACATTTTAAGATATACATGTAGATTTGTGGTTCCCAAATGCTTCCAGTACCTAAATCAGAAAAAAAAAATCTATGAAATGTAGCTTTTTCCCCAGTATTCCTGATTCAGCTGAAACCAGAGAGGAAAGGGAATCCCACTAAAAAGCATGTTGTTGTGAGACTTTTTGCCTAATATCAACATATGATTGGTTTGGAGAGGTCCAGAGATGTTTTGCTTCAGCCAATTTGATCCTCATTTGTCCATAATTTTTATAAAATCACTTCCCACCTTGTATTTGTATTTTAGTCCAAATTCAGTTAGGCCTAATATTGGAGTCTTGAAATTTCTGGGGAAATGGAAATTCACTAGCAGAGTTGTGTGAAACTAAAGTGGTTTCATTTCATAAGGTTTTATGTGAGTATTTTGTCCATTTTTAATCCATGTAATTTCACCCAGATTTCACTTTGAGTTGTGCATTCAAACAAACCAAACATCTGAGTGAAACTCACTTGTAACAAAATGATGGGGGTCTAAATGAGCTGCTTCCACTCAAGAACAAGATCTTAGGGATAAAAACCCTGTGGCTGGCCTGGGTTAGCTGACTCAGACTCTCAGGGCTCAGGCTATGAGGCTGAAAAATTGCTGTGTAGACATTTGAGCTCAGGCTGGATCCCATGTTTTGGGACCCTGCGAGGGAGGAGAGTCCCAGAGCTTGGGCTCTAGCCTGAGCCAGAATGTCTACACAGCAATTTTTAGCCCCACAGCCCAAGCCCTCTGAGCCCGAGTCAGCTGACCACTGCGGGCCTTTTATCTCCATGTAGACACATCATTAGAGGCATTGTGGATAGTGCTCTGAAACATCCACTCAATGGGTGGCAGCAGTCAAAAAAGCTAACAGAATGTTAGGAACCATTAGGAAAGGGATCGATAAAATAAGACAGAAAATATCTGAATGTCACTATATAAATTCATGGTATAACCACACCTTGAATACTGCATGCAGTTCTGGTGATCCCATCTCAGAAAAGATATATTTGAATTGGAAAAGGTGCACAGAAGGTCAACACAAATTATTGGTGTGTGGAACAGCTTCCATATGAGGAGAGATTAAAAAGTCTGGGACTGTTCAGTTTAGAAAAGAGACAACTAAGGGGGGGGATATGATGGTCTATAAAATCATAAATGGTGTGGAGAAAATGAATAGGGAACTATTGTTTATCCCTCCATATAACACAAGAACTAGGGGTCATCCAATAAAATTTATAGCCAGCAGGTTTCAAGCAAATAAAAGGAAGTACTTGTTCACACAGTGTGCTGTCAACCCCTGGAACTCATTGCCAGAGGATGTTGTGAAGGCCAATAGTATAACTGGGTTCAATAAAGAATTAGATAAGTATCCTACAAGAGGATAGGTCCATAAATCAATAAACTATAGAGAGGACTGAGACAGGACTTCAAATTCTTATCACTTCCTGAATTGCTGAGGGGAATAATGTGTTACATTTAAAATCTGTGGCTCTGAAATTATCCTTGTTTTGTTTGAAGGTCAGATTCATAAGATTCAGATTTTCTAGATCTGGTATAGGTGTGGATCAAGATGGTGGAAAGCTTGTAAGAGTAACAGATCTTGCAACATTTTACCAGTTGGAGCCCAAAAATCTCACAAAAACAGCTTGCTAGCTTTTCAGCACTGTTCAGTCTGTCAGCAACATAAGTCAGCCTCTGACCCAAACTCCATACTCTAGCTTGGATGTGACCATCATTTCTACTATAAACTTGCCGGGGTTTGCTTTGTTGCTTAGTCTCATAGTTATGGTATAGGACTGAGACCCTGAAGATCTTGTTCCAATTTCTGGTTCTGTCATAAAATTTGCAAACTTCCTGTGTGACCTTGGGCAAGTGCCTACATTCCCCATTGGTACAAGGGGACAAATTCTTGCCAATATTACAAGGGTGTTGTGAAAAAGTATTACTTCATGTTTTTAGGTGCTTATATACAACAATAGTGGAAATGATACAAGTACCTAGCTAATGAGAAACCTTAATAGGCCGGAATCTCATTCTGAATAGAGATAAAAAGTCAAAATTTCAAATTTCTGAAAGCTGAAAATCTGGAAGAAATTCAGTTTGGGTCCATCAAAATGCTTTGTTTAGATTCTGACCATTTAAAAATTTTTTTTTACTGTAAGTAGCTCAAATTTTTAAACGAAAAGTCATCTCAAACAGCAGAACTATAATTTTTAGTTTTGAAATGTTGCAACATGTTTCACCAATTTTGAAACTTGTTTTCAAAAATTTTCTAAACTAAAAAATGTGCTTCTAAACTAAAAAATGTCCAGTCTTTTCCCACAAAGTTTTGGATTTGATGAATTGGCATTTTCTGACTAAAAATACCTGACCCATTCTTGCTGCTACCCAGTTGCCCACTCCTGGGAGCAACTCTTTGTATGGGGGCAGGCACATGTAGGGCATAGGAAAAACCATGGCTCTTCCACAGACCTACAGGCCCCAGAATGGGCTGGTGGTGTGGAGGTGAGCATGCTGCATCCTGATAAGCCGCTGCTGCAAATTACTCTCCACTAGTACAATTGGGACAGCACAATGGATTGCTTCTTAAAGGTGTAATGAAGAACTGAATGTGAAGGTCAGCCACTTGTATCTTTCACTGTTTGCCAGTATGGAAATATCCCACTCAAAGTTCTTTTTTTATTTCTAGCATATCTTATATTCCTTGCTAACATTTCAAACTACCTGATACATTTTAAACTTTAGCAGCAAGCATACAGGATCACCACTTCCCCCTCAGGATGCCCCAGTAAATGAGCTTTTCTGATTTCAGTTGATTTTTCCGCCTGTTCAAATAACTGTAAAAGCAACAGGTCAGGTAGAGTATTTCACATCTTTTATAAGTACATTATCTTTTATGCAAACAGCTCTGGAACACATTTGTTCTTTATACTTTCAATAGCTCCTTATCTATTAAAATCTTCAGCTTGTATATCTGAATTAAATGAGTCAGAGAAGTACAGTGCCAGCTATTTCTAATAACCATCTCAGTTCTTAGCAAGTTGATTACTTCTTGGCCCTGAATTCCAGTGAAACTTAAGTAGACTCATGCTAAGGCACTTGTTATATACAAATTCCAGATGCTTCTATTTTAAAGACTTCTTCACTACTTTTAAAAATGAGGTGCAATAATGATAAACAACTTGAAAGCGGAATGAATTAGCAACACCTAGCTTTAAAGCAATACATAAACCTTCACATTTCTCTCCTCTTTTATTGGGAGAGCTAACTGATGCTCAAGTGTATCATTGAATCATACAAGCAAGATAAATATTTATAAGTGGGAAATTGTGTAATCTTTGAGAAATCCAGCATAGCACTTGCAGACATTTTTCTAAAAACTGACTACTGTCTCCTTTTTCTAAAAACTGACTATTGCTCCTGAATTACACACAAAATTACACCTCAGTGTAGACATGCAGCTGCCATTAGCAGTAAAGGGACTTAGTCAAATGCAACTAATAGTTTACAGAATCTCTTCAGAATATTTTTTGCAGTTTTTGTCTTATTCTGATGGATATTTGAAACTGGTGTTAAAAACTGAGTAATATTTGTTTATTTTTGACCAAAAAGGAAATAAAAGTCTAAGGTTGTGTAAGCTGATTTCTAAAATCATACTTACTACCCAGATAACACTAAAAAGCACTTTTCATTCAGTATTCCACAACATACCCAAGTCACTATATGAAGATACCTACACTTATTGAACCATAGGCTTCTCTTAGTTCTCAGTATGGGTTACACAAGGGGAAAATTTGGCACATTGTGTTAATTTTAAAATTAACACAATCTGGAAATTATTTTTATATAATGGCACTTTAAAAAGCTAGCATACTGTCAGTCAATGTTTGTTTCATCTCTCTATCTGGGATATTTTTAATACAACCATCACTGTAGTGTTTAGGCACCATTTGAAAATAGCATTCCAGTGCAAGAAAATATATAAGACTATCATCCAGAAATATTAATTACCAATTGGAAAATTATGTAGCTCAACCATAACATAATGCCATGGTTCATTACCTGCATATACTCTCTCCTCGTAGTGCCAGTGGTTACATGCAGATATTCCAAATGACTTCATAAACACAGGAGCACCCACTGTTAAGCAGTGATTAATTCCTGCGAGACCATGTGATGCCCTGTAATTCTTTAATGGTGCCAAAGTGATATATGGCATGAGTATATACTTTGGCTAGCTCAGCAAAATGACCATGGGAAGTATCAGGGACATCTCTCCTTGGAGCACTCTATCGGGATTTAAATCACCTTGGAAAAAGAACTACAGCCAAGGTATTTGCACGTGCAGCAGCTCGGGTGGGGGGGAGGAGGGAAGAGCAGTTCTTAAAGATACATTAGTCCTTTTTATGTTACTGAGTTTATTGTGCAAAGGAAAATGGAATGCATGTCTTTTCATAGAAGGACTTGCATGTCACCAAAGGCAGTGTTTTTTTTCTCTTTCTCTCTTTTCTGTGCAGAGTTTACATTGCCTTTTATGTTTTCCTTGATACTTTATTCATCATAAAATGAGCTCCTTCTCTGCAGACAAACCAATAGCCAGTTCCATCAAGAGCAACATGTGAAATGAATCCATTTAGAAAACCAAGTATGTTACTATAGCAATTGAAACTATTCAGTGATGCGCTCCAGATATAAATGAGCTAGTCAAAATGACACTGTGATGTTAGCTGGAGTGTTCTGGCTAAAATATATGGTCTTGATAATTGTCACAAGCATGATGATGAAGGGATTGGATAGGTTCTCTGTTTCCCCATAGCAGCAAATCCTAATCCCACTGAGCCACATTCTACCACCCTGATTCATTCTGAGTAGCACTTTACTCCAACATGAGTCCTACTGAAATCAATGGGAGGCCTCTTGGAATAAGGTACTGCTCAGCACAAGTAAGGGTGGCAGTCTCTACGCCTCAGCTAGTAGTCCTGATGAAATGAATGGAATTACTTGCATGGTAACATATTACCCAACTGGAATATGGGTAGTAGAATTAGGCCATATTGAGCACTACAATGTCTGTTCTGCCACCCTTAATGAAGTTGAATGGTACCTTACTTTGCAAAATCAGTGGAACCACCTGAAGAGTAAGATGCTGCTCAAAGTGATTGAGGGCGGAGATTCAGCCCCATATACTGTTAATTCTTCAGGATAGGGCTATATTTTTATTGTTATATAAATTTCAATGCACATCAATACAAACATGATGTAGAATACAAGAATATTACTACAGTACTAACAAGTGTTTGGGCTATGAGTGGGGAGTTTCACACAGACCTGGGAGGAAGGATTCCTCTTCATATGATTTTATATATAACATATTAAGTAAATTTAATGCTGGTGAAATTAAAGAACCAATAGTGCTGGCTAGAGTGTGGCACCATGAAGACTGGTAAACATGAGGCCCCAAAAAGAGCTGGTGAAAGATAGATTCAAGGAGGATTGTGGAGAGGCTATTTCAGGCGTTCAGTGTCTCTGAGCCTGTTACACAGAAAAGTTCTCTACAAGCATGGCCCGGAAAGCTGGGCCTTTGCACCTCAATCCTATTGTACTGGAATACCTTTGATTTGTAGTCAAGTGCTCGTCTTGACGGAGACATAGAGTCATGCCAAACCATGTGTTGATTTGTGATGTGGACAAACAAGGTAGGAAGAAAAACTCCAACTTCATTTGCTTTTGTGGCTTAAGCTGGTCAAATTTATTTATAGCTCAAGAGGTAAAAGGCTACATACACTGCATTAACCCAGTGAGCTGCTTTCTGTATCTTTGGTATTGGGAAATTATTTTGCTAGCTATAATACAATTTCTGATGTTGAAATGTATGTAATTTTATTTTTATTCCTAAGAAAATGATAATTTTCAGCTCTCATAGTCAAGGTCTGTAAGGTTTTTAAACGTGTGTGATTGTATTTGGCAAAATTGAACCTTTCGTGTTTGTTTAAAAGATATGTCAGTTGTCTTGAGGTTTGTTTGTTTTTTAAATTACTCTCCAGATTTTTCTTTGTTTGGAGAAGATCACAGTGTTAGGGGGTGTAATACTAAGAAAGATAATGTGTAAGTGGAAACCCCAATAGACAAAAGATGTCCTTTTGTTAAAAGCTTCTACCACATAGGGATTCAGGAGTCTATGCAGCCTTTTGCATCTGGGGACAAAGGTTCAATCCAGGCACATCATAAGTGAGAATGAATTTGATGCTGTCCATCTAACTCCTAATGGATGTCCACAAAACAACCACAGGGCTGGTATGACTGGTAGTTTCATATCAAGGAAAACTCAGAAGAGGAATAAAAGTTCAGGACTGATGTGCACTGGCAGAATTCTGCAGTAGCTTTCAAACTGCCCTGCCTACATTTTGCCTGTCCTGAGCCAGTGCGCCCAGATCCAAACTCCGATCAACACAAAAGTTAGAAAGCTACTCCCATCTACAGTGGCCTCTTGACAGACAAATTATTGAAGGGCACATAGTTGGATCCATGGCAAACAGACATGGGTTGGTCAGCAGACACCTGTTTTAGAAAGAATACAGGTGGCTGCGTTGATTCACGTGGAAAGGAAAGTGTTCCTGATCTTTGTGCCTGACTCAGCAATCACCTTAATTCCTCATTCATGGCTGCACTCTGAACTGTATGATCATATAACCAGCGATGGCTAAGATGGCTCAGTGGTCCATCTCACAAATAAATTTTAAAATGAACTGGCCAGATTGAGTATAGGGCAGTGAATGGAGCGAAAAGGTAGGGACTAGCTATTGCAGGGTTTCCTGACATCTGTGGTATTTCCACCTCAAAATCTTCCTTTATGTTTTAGTTCCTTTCATGGTCTTCCCTGGCTAATTGATTATCAGCTCCTATGAAGTTAGCCAGGGAGCACTGTCTAGTTTGTGCAAGCCATTTGATTCTAGCTACTCATCGCCTTTAGGTGAGAGGTGAGGAAGGGTGGTGTTAGGCATATACAGCTATCGTACCTGATCAAAGGAACATGTCAGCTGGGGAAGAGTCCTCTTCTGTAGGTGAGGATATTTTTTGAGCAATCAGTGGAACTACTTTACCAGTTTATTCTGTCTGTATTGGCATCTAATTTTCTGCCTACCCATTAGTCTGTTTTTATCAAGTATCAGTCAATCACCATGCTATCTAGTTGTGGTATCTAAAAGTTGATGTATATTGTATGGCAAGTTCACACTGTAAAGAGACCAAAGGTGAAGTCAATGGGAGTAATGTTTAATATACTGTTCTATAGCAGCCAAATATTGCAATTGTCTTCCTCTGAAGTATGCGGTACAGGGGCCCCAGAGGCCCATGAAGGTCTTTTGGGCCAGCAATCTTACAGGCTATTTCTTACTCATTTGAATCCCTGACAGCCTTAAACATTTCTGTTTGGCTTGGTTGCAGGGTAACTAGTTCAGGTAATCTCCTTTCTTTTCCTAGAGAAGTCATGGCCCTGCAGACTTTTTTTTCTTCTTTGTTACAGCTGACCAAATGTCAGGTTAACTTGTGGAAATCATTCCCGTTGATGGGGTGCTTTTGTGTTAATTGGATGGAATAGTATTACAGGGTACTCACCAGGGTGCTTTCCTTTTCTAAATATATTTTTGCATTCTTTTGTAGTTCTTATGGGGTTTTTTTATCCTTTTGTGATCTGAATAGATTAAAAAATAAAAAGAATGCTAAACAAAATTCACCAAAATTTTAAAAAATGCAAAAAAACCCCCTTTCTATTGCTAATCGTGTCAATCATAGAGATTTTTGAGGAGCACATAGAATTATTTTCTTTTGAATTGTTCTGCATGATGCAAACAGTGTGAGTTTCTGCAATTTTACTTTTATCTTGCCTTGAATGATGAGCTGACATTATGAAAGAATAAGAAAAATAGCATTAGCTATTTGATGACTCATAGTCATGCCACAATTTTATTCATTGATTTATTCATTTAATTAAAAGCAATTTCAGGGCCTGATCCTGGAGCATGCTGAGTTCTTGCAACTCCCACTGAAGTTAGTTCTTGGTGAAGGTAGGGCTGTGTGAAATTTAGAGTCTGTCTACACTAGGCAAATGCACAGTTACAAGAGTAAATGGTGCAGACAAGTATTGATTGTGCCATGGTGCTGTTAGAAAGTGCAGTATTTCCATGCTGCACACCTGAAATTAAATCCTGGTGCCAGTGACGTCGGTGGGAATTGTGCCCTTGATTTCAATGGGGCTAGGATTTCACTCTTGGTTTCCTGAGAAAGATTACTCTGTCGGCACCAATGTTGCATTGAACTCCCAATGCTCCTAGACTATTACTCCTATTAGCACTTCCTGGGGCAGGTATTTTTAAAAAGAAAGTATTATATTTTGCAGGTGCATAAGAATAAGAATGAGAATTACAACAAATAGTTGTAATTTTATTATACATTTGTATAAAAATATTTATAAACAAGTATTCCTTTAAATTGCATGTCATGGAATTGTCTGTAGGGTGACTGACAAAGATGGTTAATTTGCACCTATAAATTCATTGTTTGGTTTCTAAAGTAAATTACAATGGTTTATTCTAATGATTGTTTCCAGTCATTGGTTGTGTCCTGTCCATGCATCTGTGCATGTGATCTGAAGACCCTCATGCTACTGTAGGCTCAGTGGTGAAAGGTGGGCAGAATATTCTTGTTCACTTTCTGTCTGGCTGTTTCTTGGGCTGGAGGCTTGATATTTATAATGACAAGCACTGCCACTCATCATTGTTTGGTGTGGTTCTGCTGAAAAGTTTTAAGTTTTGTTCTTTTACCTGTTGTGGGTTTGATCCTGTCGCACTGATTTCAAAGGACCCTGGCTATACGTTGGCTGCAGCCTCAGGCTCTCTTTTTCATTTGGGCTCTGATTCCTTTTCTCTCTTGTGTTTTCTCCACTTGGATCCAGAAGATGGACGTGCTCTGGACCAGGTTCAAAAGGGAACAAGTCTATGCCCATTAGGCCCCCTACTCAAGCATAGGACCATTGCCTCTGAATTCACATGTATGCTTTTTTTTTTGCTTGTTTTACTAGTTGGCATGTTTTATCCAATTGGGCTGTTGATCTCTATTTACTAACAAAAGATTAAATGAGTGCTTCAGCTAATCACAAATCATCTTATTTGTAAGTGAACATTAAGCTTTGGTACTTTTTACATGCAAATTTTCCATAATACAAAATTTCAGCAGCACTTTACAGTTTTAAAAAAAAACAAACAAAAAAACCCCCTACTTGTCTATATCATCTGGTCTCTGAGTGCCTGAAGCACACAATAGATATGTTCTCTAAGCCAATCATAATGCAGGAGGACAATAATAGTACAGTGAGCAACAGTTATTGTACTAACATCCATCAGATAAAATAATTATATTTACAGTACATTGGTCATTTAGCATGAAAGAAATAAAGTCATTGTGATACAATATTGGCACAGGAACAATGTTCCCTGCTTTGAAAACAAACATCTCAGCTTTGCATCAGCATTTATGTAGCAGCAGGAAACCATTATCCCGCAACAACATTCTAGTCCATTGACATCACTTTATCACTTGGCTGCTTATCTATGATTCTTATTGTACTGAATATTACTTTTTATTAACCATGCTTCTAAAAATGTCTTTTGTTGCTAAGGGCTTGCTTCCATTAAATTCAATGGGATTAGACTGGGAATTAAGTGACCTAAATTAAAAAGTCATTATATGTCTTTTGTATGGACCTCAGATACCACAGCGATTGACAAGAAACTAAATGCCAACAGAATATATGCTGTTACATCAGAGGAGTGAAAATGACTGACTATAGTCAATCATACTGGAAGAATGTATGCAGGACACTTGACTGGATAAAATTCGATTTTAGCTTTACACACAATAACATGGTTAGTATGATGTCAACACTAGTTTATCAGTACTAGTTTTAATTTACTTGAGAAAGTTATTTGGAAAACTTTACAATCTCTTTAACATAATCAGAGCTTGCTGCTAGTGTTTACTGACCACAAAATTCATGAAAACATGGTTTTGATTATTTTTAACAATTAATGAGTTGATAGGAAATTGGTGGCTCATGAGTGAGTTATTAGTATATAGCTTTTTCACCTCTAGGCCACTGGCTCAAATGTGGGCAGGGTCATTAGTGATACAAAGTGTTTACAAGAGAATTGCTGTCCCTTGGTCTCTGTGGAATGACTTGGTGATATCCAGCTAGTTTCTACTGAACAGGAGTCCAAATTATGAAAACCATCATCACGGCTGGCACCAGGGCTGGCCCACACATTGTGGCACCTGAGGCGGGGAGCTTAAATGACGCCCTGATGCCCCCTTGCTTTGGCCAAAACTTTGAAAGGTCTCAGTTCTGCCTTCTTCCTGTTCTACTCCTTTCATGGTACTGCTCTGCTACCTATCCCAATAAAGGAGAAGTAACAACTTAAAATGCCTTGTTCAAAAATTTTAAGTAACACTTAACTTTCAAATGTCTGAATGGCAAATGTAACTTTTCTTGTCTGCATAGTAAACACTGACATTTTTATCTGTTTGAATAATCAAAGTGGTGCTTTCCATGCCTTCTTGGTTGCAAAGATTTGAACTGCTTCCTGTTGAAGGTCCACAGTCTGGGCCAGCTCATGCTCTATTGAGATGTGTCACTGTGGAGCGTAGATGTATTTTTATTAACGTGAGCTTGGAGAAGCTGCGTTCTCCACTGGCAACTGTTACAGGAAGTGTTAGAAGTATGCGCAGAGCAACAAAAGCATTTGGAAAGAGGGTGGTCATCTTCTTTGTGCACATATATTCCAGAACAGCCTTTGGAGTTGATTCTGCTGAAATGTATCCTGAAAGGGCTTTCAGTTCATCACCTAAATCACTCGCATCAATAACGCACATGTCATCATGTATCAACACTGTCTGTAGTGCCCTGCATTGCTGGTGTAGGTCTTCTTCAGGTATAGTGAGGAGTTTTGGAATATCATACAACATCCCAAATATACTGCTGTGTTCCTTGAGCTGCATGAAATGTTCTTCAACTGACTGTATTGCACAATCTAGCACCTGATTAAAGAATTCAGCTTTGAATTGTTGTTTGGGGTCTCTTATGGATTATCCTGTGCCTCGTAATCAAAATGTCTTCTTTGGTGACTCTTGTATTCTTGAATGGGTGGGAAAATAGCTTCAGTGTGAAGTTCCTCTGCGAACTTCTGTGCACTCTTCAGAACATTTTGAAATCCCTCATCTGACCAGTAAGATTGTAGGTATGACTTTGCTTTGTCCAGTTGTTCCATTGCTCCAGATATATCAAGGTGATCACCTTGGAGTCTCTTGCTCACAACATTTATTTCAAACAGTATGTCATGCCACAACACTAAGCCACACAGAAATTTGAAGTTATGTATGTTTCTGGTGATTCCATTTTCCTCTGCCACTGTTCTCCCACGAACAGTTCCTGTCATAGCATTATCCTCCATAATGGCAACTATGGCATCATCTATCTTTCCAATTTGGTGTTTGATAGGCTTTATTGCCTCCACTCGACTTTCCCATCATGTGGCACTCAGTGGTTTCAGTGTCAGAGAGGATGTTCCCAGATGTTGCTTCAAAATTTGCCATCGATGAGTTGATGCAGAGAAAAAGACATAGATGCTTTGAATTACATTAAAAAATTCAGCAGTCTCACTAGAAGCTGATGCTGCATCACTGACCACCAAGTTCAATGAACGAGAACTGCATGGGACAAAAAAAGCTCGAGGGTTTAACTCTCAGATCCGTGTCTGCAGTCCTCTGTTCTTTCCTCTCATGTTTGCATCATTATCGTAGCCCTGACCTCTCATGTCAGCTATTGCAATTCCCATATCTTCCAGCTTTTTAAGAAGCACGTTTGTCATACCAGCTCCTGTAGTATCATCAATATCAATAAATTCTAGAAAATGCTCTCTGACACTCACCATTGCAGGGACATTTTCACTAAGTTCTGTTGTTGTTACAAAATGCACCATTAAAGTCATTTGTTCCATATGGCTGATGTCAGGTGTGCAGTCCAGAATAACAGACTAATATCTTGCTGACTTCAGATCTGCTACAATCTTCTGTTTGACTTTTGGTGCCAGTAACTGTATGATCTCATTTTGACTTGTTTTTCCAAGGTAGTGGTGTGTGTACATTTCTTGGGTGGTGACTCTTCTTAGATGCTCCCGGAGTACAGCATCAAACTCAGCCATCAGCTCCACAATTTTAAGGAAGTTCCCATCGTTTGGCACATACAGCTGATCTGAAGTGCCACGCAGTGCTAGGTTTTGGGGAGCAAGCATTCTCACAATGGCAATGAGCCTTTTCAGAACATTTTGCCAGTAAAGAGACTCTGATGCAATCTTCTCTTGATGCTGATCCTCTATGGTGTCCTTTATCCTTAGTCTCATCTCAAGCTCTTTCCACCTATGGAATGCTCTCTGGTGATTTGCTACCTTCTCATGGCATGCCAGATTTCTAGCCAGATTTTTCCAGTCCTTTGTTCCTGTTGAACCCAATGTGGTTGCAACATTAGACTGGAAGAGTTTGCAACAAAAACAGTATGCAGCATTCTGGGTTTTTGAGTACATAAGCCATGGCCTCTCCACTTTGTTACCATTGGGGATTTCATCCCCCACAGTCTGGCACCTGAGGCTGCCGCCTCAGTTCGCCTCATGGTAAAGCCAGCCCTGGTTGGCACCAATTGGTCTCAGACAGGCACCAGTAGAACAACCGTGTTTAGTGCCAATGTTTAGTGCACAAATATGCAGTACTGTTTGTGGAAAAGGGATAGATAGCGACCTTTTGATGTTGTTAAACAGTATGACAGGATCCATGGGTGGCCTGTTCTGAACATCCCTTCCAGCCCACCTGGATCTGTGAAGCACTTGCCACAGTATGTGAAGAAGAGGGGAAATAGTACTGCAGAGGAAGGTGACTCCCACCCCCTTGTGCACTGGAGGAGGAGATGTATCTGTGGATTTCAAGGGACTGAAAATAATCCATGATACTGTTAGGCTTTCCATGCAGCTTAACCAAAAATAACTTATTCCTGCCCTGCAACATCCCCGCTATTTCAGTTCTCAGTAGAAATAGCTAATCATACCAAATTCTGGTGTACCTCATGGAAGTTTTGTGATATGTAAAAATAGGCTGTATGATGAATTCATGACATTCATGTTCATGTTGAACCTAACTTAAGCTTTTAAATAGGGTTGCCAGAAATGAATGGCCACTTCAATAACTACTTCCAGAATAACTGCACATAGCACCTTTCATGCTGAAAGTATCCTAAAGCACTTCAAAGTACAGAGTTATTGCAACTATTATGCACTCAAGCAATAGCCCACACACAGACTTAGACTTTGGCTATTTTTCCTGAGGCAGAATAGACAACGAAGAATATGAGAAATGGAACAAAGAGCAACCCTGTTCTGAATGAGATCATCATGACTCATTGATCTCGTTCTGAAAGTCCATTAGGGTTTCAGAAAATCCACTGCCTCCCACATTAGAGGCACTTTGAATTTTTCAGGAGCTTTTAGTAGCATGAATTTTGGCAGATTTTATATTATATCCAAAATAACTGTGTTTATAAGAAAGTTACAGTAGCAAAGTCAACCACTCAAAAGTTAGGAAATGTCAGGATTAAGGTTGTCCATGCAACATGAATTCAGCACCTTTGTGCATATGCCTGTGATACTGTCTTTAATTACATGATCACATGCTATTTTTTCTACAGAACCCCTACCTCATTCAGTGCACAGGATGAATGGTATTCACTGAATGGGTAGCTATTCAATATCCTCTTTATTGTCACCATTCAGTATGTGCCCACATGCACTACTTACGGCACAACACCCAAAACCTGCACTGAGTACCGAATTATTAAATTTCTCATGGCTTTTGCTAGGTGTTCTCAAATATTACCTTACATCTTTACAAACATTAAAGAATTTATCTTTACAACACCCCTATGAGGTGAGCGGATAATATTCTCCTCATGTCACACCTGGAGAACTGAGGCACAGAGATTAAAGCTTAAATTTCCAAAAGTTTCAACTAATTTTAGATGTCCAATTTGAAAGGTTTCATTTTTCAGATCCCTTAGCATTTTATATGACAAGAGCAGAGCTCTCATGGATCTCACTTGCTGCTGTGAAAGCTCCTCACTCTGGCAAATCAGTCCCGAGGTGTGTCCAACTGGACACCTAGAAAGTGAAGAACAAACTATATAAGTGCTTAGTGAAAATTTTGGCTTATATGACTCGTCCAGCACTACACTGGAACTCTGCTTCAGAGGTAGGGTTAGAATCAAATTCCCCAGGGGAATATTCAGCTTCCTTAATCCTGAGACCATCCTTTCTCTCCCTGCCGCCTATACTACACACCTTCCAAATTCTGCAACAAATGAAGTAGGGGTTCTGTGGACAGTAGCCTCCTTAACTACACAGCCGTGATTCATCCCCAGGGCACACTGAATGAGGCCATGGTCCTGTGGAAAAATATAGTATGTGATCATGTATAAAAGACTGTACTATAATTCATACACACAAAGGGGCAAATTAAGGTTTCACAGGCAACCTTAAGTCTGGCATTTGCTAACTTTGTGTTTGACTGTGCAATTTTAATGTTCTGACCTAGTAGGACAGTCCTATAGCTTGGGTGCCACTAGTAGAAGCCATCAGCATGCAGAGTATGAATCAAGCTAAGTGTTAGCTGAAGCAAACCTCTGAACTTTTTGAGGTTTGCCTATCATCAATTTGTATCTGCAATGAAAACCTAATAGGCAACAGTAAGGGAAATCCTTCACCCCAAAATGTAAATGAATAGATACATTTTTGAATTCCTTCTATTCATGTGCCCATCTAAAGAATGAACAATTTTTTCAAACAAGACCTCAGGCTTCTTTATCTCCCCAATATTAGATGCCAAGTAAATTCTTGAAAAATAATAATAATTAAGAAGAGTTTACATGACCACCTCAGTCTCTTTGATTTTCTTTCTCCAGTTTATTAAAATTTTATTAATTTAATCAGGGAGCAGAAATAATACCATATGACTTAGCAGACAATCATACTCCATGAATAATGAATAGTGAAGACTGAATAGTGAAATTCATGATAGAGTGACTAGTTGGTGAAGAATGCAAAGGCTGAAATATGTTTCCATAAAATGTTCCAACATGTCTGGATAAAGTACCCCCTTTATTTAAAAGAAATTCAAGTCGTTGTGCAGACAATTCAGAAGCAGAACACGTCCCCTCCCCTCTCTAAATTTATCAAATAAATTATTTGCTATGAATATTTCACCCAGCTGTATTCAAGATTAAAGCAGAAAGTTAGCCATTCTTGCACGGGTGAAGTGAGAGCTTAATGAATAGCAATGGGCATATTCTTATCCTGCTGTGGAATTGATATGAAATTTGTGTGTAACTCTAATTTATGCTAATGAGATTTATGAGCATAAATACTCAAGCAACAAGACTATATATTCATATGTATATATCCCTTAATTATAGACTTCATCATCTTGATACATCCTGATACATTTTTTCTTTCCCTGTCTCTAGAAAATGCGGGCAAATTAAATGCATTTCTTTATTTAGACCAAAGAATATTTGATATGTTAAATTCACTAACAATCAGGGCAAGTCAAATGAAAATGTTTCTTTACTATGTAATGCACCTCATTTCTTCATCGTCTTTTTAAAAAGTACTCGGTTTCTCTGTTTTGCCATATGAGACGACTCAAATAGTCGAAGCATAAAAGGTGTAATAATTAATTACTGTATGAGTCACCAGCAAATTCTACTTTAATACTTTCTGTAAGTACAATAAAGGGGAAACGAAATATTTTTTCTGTGTGTCAACACTCTCACTCCTTGTACTTCATTAAATCAAGATGATATAAGTCCCAACAGACTGGAGTGTAAATTTTAAAGCTGTATTGATTTAACCTTCCCTTTGTAAATATTTCATGGTTCTATAATGTGCAAATGCAGCCATGCACAGAACAAAGGATTGCACTTTTCTGTTAGTATACAGAGGGGGCATATGACAGCTTTTATTATGCCATTTAGAAAATATAACATATGACAATGCATGAGGATATTTTGTCATTGTTATGAATATCAAGGAGGATTGATGCAACATTGTTTTTCAAGTGAAACTTTCATAAAGGAGGATACTTTAAATTGTGTCACATTCTTGAATATAAATCCGCTTGCTAGTCATAGTTTTAATACCTTTTTCTTAGCACTTTTTCTTATACTCACATATAATTCTGTTTAAAGAAAGGGCCCTTCTGTCAGTCCTACGTAAGTCATCCAACCAAGTTCTATTTCTGAAATTGTAACATCCTGATTATTTCTACAACAAATGAATGGGAGGTGATAGACATATGTGGGTCCTGATTCTTGTGCTGCTGCAGCAGTTCAAAGCAGCTGGAAATTGGGCTTAACTAGTTACTTAAGGCGTTCCCTTATGAGAGGAATCCCTGAGTTGTATAGATCTTGCATAAGGGCTCTAATCCATAGCCTCTCAGCTCCTGAAAGGTGAAATTTCTGTGAAAAATTTTGCATTTCTTGTCTAAATTTTCCTCTTGGGATGAGGAAGGAGGGAACAATTGTCTTCCTACTGTTAAAGTTTAAAGTTGAAATACATTTGAAAGGTATTATCTGCTTTACAGTCTCTACGTCTGAGAGCTTAACCACAGTAGGCATCTGCTGGTGATAATTACAATGTCACTAGTACTGGGGTTTGAACCAAACAGGTACATCATTGCCAAGCCATAAGCACAAAAGAGGTTCTTGTGCAAGACTGACAATTCATGAGCCCTGCCGGAGCTGATTAAATGTGTATATTTTTGGGTAGAAATTTACAATATCGTTTGTGCCTCCAGTCCTACAGGTTTTTTTTTGAGAATATAAATCAAAATCAGAAAGCCCAAAGCATAACCATACTGAAATTAAACAGTCATATCCTTTTCATGTCAAAGAGCTCATTTTATAATTAGTTTTAGCAGAGTGTTACTAGTTAGAGTGAACACAATCATGGCCATTTTTTCTCCCCTGTCTAGATGCCTAGGCAGAATGAGGGACACTATTCATCTCCATAATGTTTCATTATGACAAAGTAGCAAGAACATTACTTAGGATATTCATTTCAGCAATATTATATCACCTAGTCCACTCTACTACAGTCTGTAAAAAGTAACTGGATCTTAGTAAGGTCAGTGTCTACTTTAATGACTACCTAAGCCTTTTACCCTATCTAGATTCCGTTTCTTTTCTTTAAAACATTGTCAAGGTTCCTTCCCCACTCTGAACTCTAGGGTACAGATGTGGCGACCTGCATGAAAACCTCCTAAGCTTATCTTTACCAGCTTAGGTCAAAACTTCCCCAAGGTACAAAATATTCCACCCTTTGTCCTTGGATTGGCCGCTACCACCACCAAACAAATACTGGTTACTGGGGAAGAGCTGTTTGGAAACGTCTTTCCCCCCAAAATACTTCCCAAAACCTTGCACCCCACTTTCTGGACAAGGTTTGGTAAAAAGCCTCACCAATTTGCCTAGGTGACTACAGACCCAGACCCTTGGATCTTAAGAACAATGAACAATCCTCCCAACACTTGCACCTCCCCTTTCCTGGGAAATGTTGGATAAAAAGCCTCACCAATTTGCATAGGTGACCACAGACCCAAACCCTTGGATCTGAGAACAATGAAAAAGCATTCAGTTTTCTTACAAGAAGATTTTTAATAGAAATAGAAGTAAATAGAAGTAAAGAAATCACCTCTGTAAAATCAGGATGGTAGATGCCTTACAGGGTAATTAGATTCAAATTATAGAGAATCCCTCTAGGCAAAACCTTAAGTTACAAAAAAGATAGACAGAAATAGTTATTCTATTCAGCACAATTCTTTTCTCAGCCATTTAAAGAAATCATAATCTAATGCATACCTAGCTAGATTACTTACTAAAAGTTCTAAGACTCCATTCCTGTTCTGTCCCCAGCAAAGGCAGCATAAAGACAGACACAGACCCTTTGTTTCTCTCCCTCCTCCCAGCTTTTGAAAGTATCTTGTCTCCTCATTGGTCATTTTGGTCAGGTGCCAGCGAGGTTACCTTTAGCTTCTTAACCCTTTACAGGTGAGAGGAGCTTTCCTCTGGCCAGGAGGGATTTCAAAGGGGTTTACCCTTCCCTTTATATTTATGACAAACATATTTTGCTTATAACCCAAAGTTGCGTCTTGTAGGAAAACAAGACAGAGAGAAGCTATTGTACATCCATAGATGTGCATTTATAATGGTGGCACATTTTATTTCCATTCTATGGTATATTACCTGAAGTTGTAAAAATAGAGAAACCACATAGAGATATTCTCTCACATAGCCTGTTCAGTATTCCTCAGTCAGGCACATGTTCCACTGATTATAGAATGAGTTTTACTTATTATTTAAAAGTCCTTTGATGCCCTTGCTCTGGATCAGTAGCAGCAGTAGAAGTAGGCCAAGGAGAGTGATGATAGTCAAAGGCAAAACCTGGTCTCCATTTAAATCCTTGGGGGTTTTGTCATGATTTCAGTGGGATTAGGATTTGGTTCAGTGAGCTGAGATCTAGGATTTAGGGATATTCAGTAATTAATTTATATTCTTGTTCAACTTTAGAGAAAAAGAAAAGAAGCTGGGGGAGGCTTTAAGTAATACCATTCAATAGCTGTTAATTTTCTAATAGCTTTTCATGATACTGGGTGCCTCCAGCCATTCAACACTGTTAATTTTCTTGTTGCTGCCATCAGTGATCTCTAAGGCTCCTCCTGGCTCAGGAATAGAAAGAAGCCTGAAAAGATGTCTCATTCTTTATCACTCACCTCTTCATTCCTAAGCAATTGCCAGTACAGGGCCATGAACAGAGCCAGCTAACAAGAGTTTTGCAGGGCATAGCAGCAGATTCTGAGTTTGTGTAGCCCATGCCTGCTTGATGTGTGGCATTCTGTCCCCCTCTAGTGGCACCTAGCCCTGCTAGAGATGAATCTGCTACAGCCTTAGCTAATAGCTATATAGCTTTTAGCTCATGCAGTGGAGACTCATACACTAAGCTTCAGAAGTCCCAGGTTCGATCCTGCTTCTTGGTGTTACACTTGCAGGTAGAGGACTTAGTGAGTGGTGCATTTGGTCTGTCTGTAGGTTGTTCATTTGACTGTTTATTTTTTCTCTGTGTACGGGCAGCATAGATGGGCCATGGGCCCCTGCGTAAGCAGCTGAGACAGGCTGTTTGTTGGTACTTTGGTGACCACAATAGGGTTCTAACCTTTGGAGCTTTGATAAGTCCTGCTATATGAAGTCCCTGAGTGGTTAATTGTTGCCTGGTGATATGGGGTGGAGCAGAGCTAAGCAGCACTAAGCTGGGAGACTTGGTAAAGAAATTCACTTGCTAGGCAAACTCAGGAGCTTCAAATAGAGGCAGCTAACAGGAGAGTTTCTGAAGAGTTTAGAGAGGGACTGTGAGAGGATTTCCGTGGCCAGGGAAGGAATGGTGATGGTGATGGTGATCTGCAATGGATGTACCATGTTTCCTTTTGCCTTCAGGTAGGAAAGAAACTTCATGTGCATGAAATGCAAGTTGGGGGGCTGTGATGGAAGAGAAGATTCTTGGATTGGATGTGCAAGTAGAGATGCTACGGAAAAGCAGAGGAACAGACAGGAAAATTCAGGAAATATCAGTACCGTAGGTTCGAGGAAGCAAGGAACTGGCCATCAAGAGATTAGAGAGTGAGGGAGTTAGAGAGGAGGCTTGGCAGTTAGTAACTACCAGAGGCAAAAGGTCAAGGCAGCATTCTACAGGGATGAAAACAGATGAGGATTGGCAGGCACCAGAGAGAAGAGGGCCAGAGGAATTCCATATGGCTCGAAGTTTCCAACAGATATCATGCCCTCTGTGTAGAAACTGTGGAAGCTACCTCTCAAGATCCAGCTGAGAGAATGGACAGCTGTACAGAACACACATTTGGATGGCACCATAGCTCAATCTGTAAGAAAATCAAGCTTACTCACTCCAACCATCCAAGGAAGACAGACAATTCTTGTTGTGGATTCAATACTTACAAGTATTGAAACAGCATTCTGCAAGGGACGGGTGGACAACAGGATGGCGTGCTGTGTTCCTGGAGCCAACACACAAGATGACACTCTAAGACTGGATTCTGAAATTGATGGGCAGGGATCCATTGGTGATGGATCAAGCACTGAAACAATTTACCTAAGGATGTTGTTGAATCTCTGTCATTGGAGGTTTTAAAGACCAGGTTAGACAAACTTTTGTCAGGACTTGTATAGATAATACTTAGTCCTGCTTTTGTGCAGGGGACTGGACTACATGATCTATCAAAGTCCGTTCCAGTCCTACATTTTTGTGATATTGGTGCTAATGACACTGCACCACTGGATATCCCACTGATAATTGATAACTACAAGGAACTCAGAAGAGTGCTGAAGAAGAAGACTGTCCAAGTGATCTTCCTAGGAGATACTTCCTGTCTCATGAGCAAAGGAAGACAGAAGGCAGAAGATTCTGGCAGTGAAACACTGCCTAGGTAAGTGGTGTAGGTTTATTTTGTGGAACAATGGCGAGAGAGATCTGTATAGTTTGGATGGCTTCCTCCTCAGTAGAAGGGAAGCCAGTTTTCCAAGGGACAGACTGGCAAGAATAGTGAAGAGGGCATTAAACTAATAACAAAAAGGGAGAGTAAAAAGAGGGAAGATATAAACACTCATTTAGCACAATTAAAGATGTTGACAACAAAATTAATCAAGGAACCAAAGGCCATGAAGAGAAGTAATTCTTAAATTGCCTATACACCACTGCTAGGAGGTGCATAACAAACCAGAAGAATTGGACATGCTCATTTATGAGCATAAATTCAGTCAAATTGGAATTACTGAAACCCTAGTGGGATGATTCACACAACTGAAATGTTAAAATCAATGGTTATGACCTATTTAGGAAGGACTGAGCTGGCAAAAGGGGAGGGAAAGTGGTACTCCTGTGTCAAAAATGGCATTACCTGATCCCGAGTAACTGACAACTCGGAATAAAATGATCTTTAATGCTTATGGATCAATGTCCTAACAGATAACTCACAAGATGGTATTTTAGTTGGTGTCTGCTCCAGACTACCAAATCACGCTATGGAACAGAATGACTGACTCCTTAAACACCTATCTATAATGGATAGGAAAAAAACCTATGTGATCATGGGGGGACTTCAGTTTGAATGACATATTCTGGAGGACTCAAGCTGCCAGCACTAAAACATCCTCAGAACTACTTCTTATTATAGTTGACAATTTCCTAAGTCAAAGACTGTTGCATCCAACACAGGTGAATTCTATATTAGGCCTTGTCTTGACAGATAAAGGGGAATTGATTATAAAACTAAAAATGAATGGTAACTTCGGTATAAGTGATCATGACTTGATCACATTGACATTGTGCAGACAGAATAAAGTCCAGTAACATATATATACTGGGTGGTGCTTTAAAACCGCCAAATGCACAAAACTAAAAACAATTATGAGCCAAATCCACTGGGAGGAAGAATTTAAACAGCAAAATGCGAACGATGATTGGAAATTTTTAAGAACACTTTACTAGTGTAAAAGCCACCTTCCTACAACTAAGACAGAAAGCCTTGCTGGTCTTTAAAAAACCAACCACCTGGCTTAGTGGGGAAGTGAAGGCAGCTATGAAAAAAAACCCATAACAAATGTGAGAAATCAGAAGTCAGTAGTAATGAATATAAATCAGAAACTAGAAAACGCATAAGGGAAGCAAGGGGATACAAAGATAAATCTATGGCCAACAGAGTTAAAGACAATAAGAAGGAGTTTTTTAAAGTATCTTAGGAATAAAAAGAATCCTAACAATGATATTGGTCCATTACTAGATGAAAATGGTAAAATAATCAATAATGCAGAAAAGGCAGAAGTGTTCACTAAATATTTATGTTCTTTATTTGTGAAAAAGAGAGATGATATAGTCATATCATATGATAAAACTCATTCCATTCCACTAGTATCTTGGGAGGATATTAAACAGCAGCTACTAAAGTTAGACACTTGTAAATCAGTGAGTCCAGATAACATGCATCCATGAGTTTTAAAAGAGCTTGCTGGACCTTTAATGTTGATTCTCACTATGTCTTGGCACACCAGCTGGGGAAGTTCCTGAAGACAGGAAGAAAGCTAACGTTGGGCCAATATTTAAAAAGGGTAAGTGGGATGACAGTTGCTATAGGCCTGTCAGTCTGAGATCAATCCCAGGCAAGATAATGGAGCAGGTGATATGGGGCTTGATTATTAAAGGATGGTAATATAATTAATGCCGATCAACATGGGTTTATGGAAAATAGATCCTGTCAAACAGACTTGATATCCTTTTTTTGATGAGAGTACAAGTTTGCTTAATAAAGGTAATCGTGTTGATGTAATATACTTAGAATGTTTTAAAGCATTTGATTTGATACTTCATAACATTTTGATTAAAAAACCCTAGAATTATGTAAAATTAAGAGATTAAAACTGGCTGAGAGGTCTCAAATGTAACTCTAATTGAAGAATCATCATCAAGCAATTGTATTTATAGTGTGGTCCTTCAGGGATCAGTTCTTGGCCATCTGCTATTTAACAGTTTTATTAATGACCTGGAAGAAAACATAAAATAATCACTGATAAGGTTTGCAGACAGCACAAATATTGGGGGAGTGGTAAATAATGAGCAGGACAGGTTACTGATTCAGAGAAAACTGGGCACAAGCAAACAATATGTGTTTTAATGTGGCTAGATATAAATGTATACCACTATGAATAAAGAATGTAGGTCATATTGATAGGGTTGGGAGTTCTATTCTGGGAAGCAGTGACCCTGAAAACATTTGTGGGTCATGGTGGATAATTACCTGAATGTGGGCTCCCAGTGAGAAGCTGTGGACAAAAGTGCTAATACAATTCTGGAATGCATGAGCAGGGCACTCTTGAGCAGGAGTAGAGAGGTTATTTGACTTCTGTATTTGGCACTGGTTTGATCACTGCTGAAATATAGTGTCCAGTTCTGGTGTCCACAATTCAAGACGGATGTTGATAAATTGGAGAGAGTTCAGAGAAGAGCCACAAGAAGGATTAAAGGGTTAGAAAATCTATTTTACAATGAAAGACTCAAGGAACTCAATCTGTGTAGTTTATCAAAGAAAAGGTTAGGGTGTGACTTGATTAGTTTTTAAGTGTGAACATGGGGAACAAATATGTGATAATGGGGTCTTCAATCTATTTGAGAAAAGTATAACACAAACTGGAAGTTTAAACCAGAGTAGTTCAGATTGGAAATAAGTAAAATTGTAACAGTGACAGTAATATACCATTGGAATAATTTACCAAGGGTTTTGATGGATTCTTCATCACTGGCAATTTTAAGTCAAGATTGGATATTTTTCTAAAAGATTATGTTCTAGGAATTATTGTGGGGAAATTCTGTGGCCTGTGTTATACAGGAGGTCAGATTAGATTATCACAATGGTCCCCTCTTACCTTGGAATCTATGAATCTATACTCATCAAATGGTGGAGCATAGTCACTGGTTGTTTCTAAAGACTGTGAGCTAATGCATAAAGCAATCAGCAGCCCAGTCTGAAGTCAAGCATGTTACTTGTAAAAATGTACAAGATACTTAACATCCACTGCCATACCAGCAAAAACTAACAACCCATGATATTGCTGTATTCCTTAGCACTACAAAGACTGTTTCAACTGAATGTACTGATATGATTTGTATTTAGCAGTTCTGCAGTCTTGGACAAAGTTTTCTGCAATGGGAAAAAATGCTATGCATCACATTTACATGCAGAAAGCAGGTAATTGCACATTTAAGATGATAGTTATGCACCCAGTTATCCATTTTGCCTGTCTACATACCTGTGTGCTGATAAATTTGGAATTCTGTGAGAGTAATGGGCATGAGAGTAATGGTGCAGCCACTCATGATTGAGACTGTGGCCCATCTTGCTTTTAAAAACATGCAAAGGTAAAGGTGAAGTCACTTGAACTGTTTGAGTTTAAAAAGCCTGGGAACCTGCTCAGTGCCCTATCTCCCCCCTGTTCCATAGCCTTCACTGAATCTCTACCATTTTAGCTAGCTTTTGATCTATACTTGCATGGCATCTACACTTTCAGCAAAACTTTTTGCTATGGAATTGAATTAAATTTTCACTCTCTCACACACTCAGACCATTCCTGGAGACTCCTTGTCACTTTTCTTTGTCATAAAATAGGTTCTTTCGGATCCCCATCGTTTCAAATTTGCATCACTTCCTATATTCCAAGCTTTATGTTGCACAAAAAAGCACTTTTTAAACTGCTCTCTATTCAGCTTTCCCATTGAAAGAACTGTAGGAGCCTAAATATAGTGAAGGCCATTTCTTCCCTCAGCTCCCAACTAGAGCTATGAGAGCTTTGGAAAACCTTGCCCTGCAGGCAAGCTCTTGATCTTTTCCTTTAAAACTTGGTAAATTTACAAAGCAAACATGTCTATTCATGAGGCCTACACACTATATTTGCTAATCCCCACCAGCTGGGCTACTCAAGGCCACTTATCATTATTGATCTCCTGCCATGTCGAATATTTATTTCTTACCTTAGCTCCCACTTGTTACAAGCCTAAGGAGGAAATGGAAGGGTAAGTCTCTGGATTTTTCAAGGCGAACCTACATATGGTTAATTCTACAGAGTTAAAAATCAATGGTTGTAAAAGATAAAAGCTACGTAAATAAGACATTTTTTTCCCGTGTGAATAAGGCCAAAATATACAAGCATTTATAATCTTGTAATGTAAATGTTAAAGATAGTTTTGCTGTATCAAACACACACATAATGGAAATATAATAGCTAAAAGTAGGAAATTTATGATAAAAATTACACAGTAATTACACAGTAAAATATTTTTCTTTCTTTAAAAAAGAAAATAAAATAAAGGAGGGTGGAATTTGCCCTGTTTTTTAAAAACAAAATTACTGGGCATGTGGTAAAAGAGCCAACAAACAGTTGGCTTTTAGACTTAAGCAAAAATTGAATCAAAATAAAATCACTACCAATTTAGATAGAAATAACAAAATACACGCAATGCAGTTAGCAATTAATGAACAATTCAAACAGTTATAGTTGCAAGTTGTATTTGACTGACTCAATGACAGACACTTTCAATTTTTTTTTTTTAAATTGACACTGCTACAGTTCTTTGACTTATCTACACAATGCTTTAATCCATACTAGAAGGACTAAATTCTGGAGCTTGGTAGCATTTTGCACACTAACTGGCCTGTATGGACCCTGGTGGAGTCCACTGAAAATTCCCTAGTGCATGTTAAAGTATGGTCCCATTGCAAATAGCATTATAGTACTACATTAACATTACTCCTGGGGGAATTCTGCACCAAAAAAATTAAAATTCTGTATCTAAAAATTTTGCGCACAATATTTTAAAATTGTGCAGAATTCTGCACATTTTATTTGTCAAAATAACACTATGTAATCATGCCAGTTTCAATTATTTTGGTAATTTATTTCAAAATATCTGTCAGCAAGTATGTCTTAACAATACAGACGCACAAAAAAATTCCCTCAGGAGCAGAGAGTTAAAGAAACACCTACGACAACCCAGTTCCTGTTTCTCTATCCCTTCCCCCCCTCAGAGCCCAGCCAGGGGGCCAGAAAGTCCCCCCGTCGCCCCCTCCCCCCCAAGCCCAGCTGTGCCCAGCAGCCCAGACACTCACAACTCCTGCCTCCCAGAGGCAAGCTGCAGGGCCCCTGATGGCCCACATGCTCATACCCCTTACCCTCCTAGAGCCTGGAGATCCAGAGGGAAAAACAGCCTGATGGTGGGTTCCAGGCTTGCACAGCATTTCCTGTGCACTGCCGCCTCCTTCCCTCAGGGCTTGCTGGGTACTGCAGCTGCTGGGAAACCTCCAGCTCCCTCCCCCTTCCCCCGGCCTTGTCTTCTATTTGTGAGCTGGGCTTTGATGGGTCCAGCAGCTCCTGGAAAGCAGCCAACATCTCTGCAACCCATTTTTGTGGGGGGGAAAAAGGAAATTCTGCACACACATTAACTTCTGCAAAATTCTGCATTGTGCAGTAGCACAGAATTCCCCCAGGAGTATAAGATGCACTAGAGACCTTTTAGTGCATGCCAGCAGGGTCCACACAGGGTTAGTGAGTGTACAACATGCTAGTGGGCAATGGAATTCATACTCCTCTGATGCAGACAAATGTACTGTGTACATAAGTCCTAAGAAAGAGGGCATGGAAGCCCCCCTGGAGTTAGCAGTACTTAATCTGACAATCGGAGAAATGGACGTTGGTAAAGCACCAGGCACAGATGGATTTGCCATTGAATTTTATAAAATATATTCTGAGATCCTAACTCCCAAGTTACTGGATATGTACAATGAAGCCAGGAACAATAATACACTCCCTCACATTTCAAAGGAAGCTGTCATTTCAGTCAGACTGGATGATCCCAGGCTGTGTGATAGTTTTAGGGCAACCTGACTCATCAACTGTGATGCCAAAATATTAGCTAAAGCCCTTCCAAAAAGTCTTGATAAAATCCTATCCCAAATTATTCATGTCAATCAGCTGGGATTCCCCAGTCACAGAGATAGATTGGATAATTTGTGCCAACTGATTGTCATCATTGTAATTTCAAGGGAGTCACAGGAGCCTCTTGCCACCATCTCCAAGGGTGTGGGTGAAGGCCTTTGACTGTGTATTATGGGGTTACCTCTTTTATATGCTTGCTCAATTCAGATTTGGTCATCAGTTTATCTGAACTACTTTATCTGAAACCGTCTTCTATGCTGGTTACCAATGGCACTATTTCAGAACAGCCTCTTACCATTTTGATCATAAAATGTCCCCTATAATATTGGCTCCCAGACAAACATGGGCCACTTTGTCTAGAAAATTTAAATTCCATCCCTTCTCATACACTGATGCTGTACTTTGGGGCAGCACATTTATGATAATCAACAAGATACCATTAATGTGGAGAGAGTGGATGGCTAAGGGGATAATTTGGGTCTCTTAATTAATCTCAGATGATCAGTTTCTGTCCTTCCAAGCACTGCAGCAACAATACATTCGACCTGGTCTAGCTGTATGGCATTATCTGCAGCTTAAGCATCTCTTGAAGAACGTATTTAATCCTGATGCACAGGGAATACCAGAGAGTCCAGAATGATTGTTGATGTGGAGAGAGCTCCATAGCTGTAGCTATTAAGACTTCTGGGCCCCAAAGGCCTCCCCTGTTTGCTCCAAGCCTGGAAGAAAGATGTGTGTATATCCTGGAACCCTAGCCAATGGGGAAATGCTTTGCAAAACATTAGAAATTCTTCTATTGATCTACGATTAAGGATGATCCAGCAAAAAATATTTTGTTCACACTTGCCAAAACAGATGGCTGCTGGAGGTATGGGTTGCCTGGAGCCATACTGACACACATTTTTTGAGACCATCCCAGGAAACAATCCTTTGGCTAGTAAAAGATAGGAGGACTACTATAATCATAGACACCTCCTTAAAAATTATTTCCCAGAAATATCCCATCAACTCGGAAACTCTCCAACTCATAGAGTGTAGTGCTTGTAGCCAAGTGACTCATTGCTTAGATGGAAGAGCAAATTGCCTTCAGGGATAGAAGCTCGGTTGAGCAACTTCGCTGACCTAGAAGGTAAAGAGTGGGTAACATTTTGGAGAAGAGGGACCTCAGACAAATTTGAAAAGATTTAGTCTACCATTTTACAAACCTTTGATTAATTCTTTGCAGATGGACACTGTGATGTCACTCTCCTTTCCCCTTCCTTCCTTTCCCTCCCTTTCCATTCTTTTACTTTTTTGTCCTTTATCCTTTTTCTCTTCTTCTCTTATTTTTGAAAAGAAAGAAAATCAATAAAATATAAAGAAAAAATAGAGACGTTTGGAATATTAGGAAAATAGTGAAAGCTGTGTGAACATAAGCAGGTGACAGAACATTTGATTAATGGTAAAATGGACAAACCACTTCATTTGGATGATGTGCATCCTAGGATGTTCAGGTATGAACTAAGCATATTACCAAGCATCTGAACATTAGTTTTTACAAGGATTGGGATAAAAGCAAAAATAATAGTCCCTGGGAAATAAGAATGATCCAGGCAATTACCGTCCAATAAATCTACTTCAATCCCTACTAAAATAATGAAACAAATATTAAGAGGTAAAGGTCTACTGTGACTGAACTATGAGTAATAAGCAGCAAGGGTGTATAAAGAATAGTTTTTGTTGGTAGCATTGCCAAGTTAGTAGAGAAATGGAAAGCAGTTGGTACTACTATGCAAGACCAAATTCAGCCCTGGTGTAAGCAGGTGTAACTCCCATTGAGATCAATAGGAGTTGCATTTGTTACATCAGAGCTGAATTTGGCTCACGGATCTTAGCAAGGCATTTGATAGACTTTTATGAGTTCTTGCTCACAAAATACATTCAGATTGGCTTTGACATGAGCTGTGTCTGATAGAATAAAACAAAAGGTAAACAGCAACCTACTGTAGTGGGTTGGGAAAAGGTGCAATGTAGTCAGATGTGAAAGGGCTTAGTGCATTGGTTTTATTTAGTATCTTTATAGAAGGAGGAATAAATTGCATGTTAATCACACTTGCACATTATACTAACCTGGGAGCTTTTGTCATCTACATGAAGACAGAGAATTAATATACTGCAACCTAGAGATGTCAGCAGTATACCACAAACCTGCACTGCATTGCTCATTGAGTCAGTAGGGCTCTATGTAGGAAAAGGGGTCTGCCCATGTGAAATGTATTGCAGGATCAGAACCATTGACAGGAAATACAACCATAAGCTTCAGTTTGGAAAAAAGCTAATACATCCTGGGGAAAATAATCAGAAAGAGAGATAATGAGAGGGGAAAACCTTGAAATCAGTACTGGGGAGGAGGAGGTCATACAGGTCCCTGTTCAAGTTCTCTATCTTTCTGTTCTGATTCCTGCTGTGTGGTGGGAACTGCCCTAGTTGTGGAGGCATTTCAGGTTCTTTCCACAAGAGCTTTTTAGGAGTCAGGATCCAGGCCACCTACATTCTTGTTTCCTGGGGAGCTACTTAGCTCTTAGGTTGCTGCTGCTTCTGGCAGTACACTAGTGAGAGCAAAAAACAGAGGAGAACAACTGTGTAAAGACTAAGGGGGTTCTAAAAGGTACAAAGTGGGAACCAGGAGATATTTGTTGGGGAGTAAGGGAGGAGCAGATCAAAGACTGTTTAAGCTAAAGGGCCCGGTGGCTCTTCTTTGCTCAGGTTAGATTTCATTGAAATTAACATTGCTCTAACTTTACAACATCATTTTAAGGTGTGTGCCTTTGACAAATACCTGCATGGTTCAAAATGTTATTCCTGGCTTTACCCAGGTATGCAACTCTGTAAGGAAGCTGCAGGCTATGTCTTCAGGAAGGCTCCCTGTGGGGACAGTCCACTATAAACCTAAAGGAAATGATAGTGACAAAGCTTCACCCAAACTCCCCTGGAAGGGGAATGAGTTCCCTTCAGCTGTCTCTCACTGTACAACTATTCAAAGGGAATCCTTTGAAGTTTAGGTTAAGCCATTGAAATGACCAGATATGCAGAAGAAAATTAAAAGATTGAACTTTATTATGTACAGTGTAATATGGATTCAGTTGTAAGAATGGATGTCATATAAGATAAGGCGAGTGCAATGGGTGTTCTAGGAATGAAGGACAGGAAACAAGACTTTGAGTCAGGGGATCTGGCTTCCGTTTTCCATTATGCCACTGACTTCCTCGTGAATTTTGGCAAGTCATTTAACCTTTCTGTGCTGCAGTTTCCCAATCATAAAACAGGAATAATACCTATTCAGAAAACAACTGAGATTATGGTTCAACATGAGGACACCTGCACCTCAACAAAAGGATTAGAGAGCTGCACAGAGATCTATTAGAGTGAGAACAGTTTCACAAGGGAAGTGTTAGAGGCCCAGTATCTGGAAACATTTATGACTAGACCATCTGGAGCACTTGAAAATATACTGTATGGAATTCTGTATTAGTCCCTGGGGTGTGGAATACTGGCACAGCACCCAATAGACCATTTGTACGGCCTCTGTATCTCGTAGTGACAACTTGCAGAAGAACTGGGTGAACTCAAAAATGTTCCAAATTTGCCCATATTTTTAAATGAAGTTGTTTCAGCCGTGTTCACATCAGTTCTTGAAAACCTCCAATGATGGGGATTCCACAGCATCTCAAGGTAACCGGTTCCAGGGTTTAACTATCCTTAAAGTTAGAAAAAATTTCCTAGTATCTAATCTAAATCTCCCTTCAAGAACAGGTTAAACAAACACCTGCCAGGGATGGTCTAGGTATATTTAATCCTGCTTCTTGCATGAGGTCCCTTCCAGCCCAACAGTTCTATGATTCTACTCATGAAAAACATATTTTAAATGATCACGTGTGAGTATTGACACTGGACGTTCTTGCATGCTCCTCTGATTATAAGCTTTATCTCAAACAGTAAATATTGAATACATTAGAGAGAACCATTTGTGATCAAACTATCTAGTTACAAAGAAAAAATAAGTAATTTCAAATAATAAATAAATGTGGGCCCGGTTCTGCTCTCAGCAGTGTTGTTCCAGATTTACTGAAATCATTAACTGGAGGAGGAAAGAAGCAAGAAAATATTGTTTTCTCTCATGATTCATAATGTTTTCACTCAGTATTTTTGCTTCATCAAGTTAATCCTGAAACCCGTATACTGATCAGTTGCAATAAAGAACTGTTGACTTGTGACAGATACAATGCTCACATTATGTGAATTGCAACCCAATACTGTCAACGGAATTGTTTTTAAAATATTTTTTCCAGATATGCCATGTCATCATAGTAATTTTGAAGATGAGCACGGCTAAATGTGCAAGGAAAAGAGATTTTTCTCATTTCCAGGATTACAGCATTTGGTTTTAACGAGAACTTCAGAATTAATCTTTGTATGCCTTCTTATCATCTTTTGCTCCACTGAGCTTTTTAAACATAAATGCCCTGAAGCAATATACCAGTAATCTTGAAACACTGGAGGCAGATAACATGACAGCCAAACTGTTCTTTTTACTGCCACCTATTACAAACAAAACAAAACACCTCTCTCTCTCTCTCTCTCTCTCTCTCCACCCACCCCCAAATGCTACTACTCTACAACATCCTAACCAAGCATGTAAAATGTCTGCTGCTACTTTCCTTTCCAATAAAGACATCATTTCAGTTATCATACAATAAAATATACAAGAATAACTTAAAAAAACCCAAATTTCAATATTTTAACAGAGAAGCTCAGCTCCTTCAGAGGCAGGCACCGTTGGTATCACTGCAATCAGGTCAGATATTTTCATAACAGGTGCATGTATATCTGCCTATACACTAATAGAAGCATGCATATAAGGTACAATGTACATTTCTTTGCAAGAACTGGGACTGGATCATTCAAAGGACTGAAAATAGGATGTGGAGTATATCTCACTTCTAAATAAATAGTCACTGGTTAAGACACAAAAATGGAAAATAGGCAAGAGTTTGAAAAATGAAATAGGATAGGATAAAAAACCAAAACAAATAAATAGGAATATATTCACCAGAGGGCTGATCCAATACCCATTGAAGTCAATGATAGCCATAGATTCCAAGGCCAGAAAGGACCACCTGTATACCTCCTGTATACCATATGCCATAGAACTTCTCCAAAATAATTCATAGAACATATATGTTAGAAGAAAAAATCCAGTCTTGATTTAATTATTGCCAGTGATGAAGAATCCACCACAAACCTCGGTAAGTTGTTCCAATGATTAATTGCTTTCACTGTTAAAAATGTACACCTTGTTTCCACTCTGAATTTGTCTAGTTATATATTCACTTTTGAAAATGTCAGTAGGTATCCATCAGGCTCTGTATGACTAGCAAATGGATGAGGGTTAAAGACTAAAAAAGGGCTAAGGTTAAAAAAACCACAAATAGAAATAAAAGGTTTTGCTAAAATTATTCACTGTTACTACTCCCAAGTTCCACTGCAGCTGAAGTAGCAAAGGCGGGGTGTAGACAAAGTTCCAGGGTGAAATCCTGGCTTCGTTGAATTCAATGGCAAAACTCCCATTGGCTTTCAGTGGGACCAGGAAATTGCTTAATACACCAGCAGCTGTTGGAACCATTTCTACACTACTGCTCCCATTTTTTCTACCACTGGTGGAGCCCAGTTAGTGGTATAAGAGTGATATTAGTTTAGATGGAATAAATGGTCCAAAGAGTTGAAGTTGTTAATATAACCCTGTAACTGTCCAACAGCATTCACGGTTTGGTATATAAACACAGCCTGCTTTGTACCATGGCAAACACACCATTTAAAATCTGGGTTATCTCTTATTTAAGATACAGAAAAAGAAGGAAAAAAGAGTTAAAACAATTGAAATGTAAAGTATTAAGTAAGGCGTTCATTTTAACAACATCCCTTGTTCCTTTTTTCTTCAGATGGAGAGAGTTTTTAGCAGTAACTGCCGCTTAGCTGACAGTCTCTAGATGGTATTAAAGGTGGTGATAACCCTTTTTAGGGAAAAGAGAAGAAGCTAGTTGAGATGGGCTGGCGTTGTCATGGCTGTTGCTGTTAAAGTCCATTCCCATCTGCTAAAAACAAGACAAGACAAACACACATGAAAGGGGAAAGAAAAGACCTGCAAAGACAGAAAATGCAGCTTCTGTCTGTAGTACTGACTTTCACTTGCAACCTCACTGCTGGAAATACACAGGCACAGCACATGATCTTCTTATCCACTATGAGACTGACAAACTTATACCAACATTGGGCTGCTTAGGGCATTATTTTTGGTTGCCTCTCTGATGACAGGCTTACAGCAGTGTGCAAAATACATAGTCTTGGCCAACTAAGTCGCACTCTTATTAAATAGAAGGCAAAAAGAGAGAGAGTGAGAGAAAAGAAATAAGGTGGGGAAGGAAAAGGACACATGGTGTGTGTACTTAGGGGGAGAGAGAGAGAGAGAGAGAGAGAGAGTGTTATGTCCCAGGTGGTAGCTGCGATTCTGCCATAGTCCCTGGAGATGTCATCTGGGTCCCTCTCTTGGCATGGTCCGGTGAAGACATCTCTTGGGAATAGGACAACAAAGGCCCAATGATGTTATAGTGGGTCCGAGGAGATGGGGTGGGGTGGCAGCCATGATGGTGAAGCTTGCTACTTCCCATTCTTTCAGTCAGCAATTGTCCGCCTTTGCTTCCTCTTCACCAGTTTTCCTCTCAAAGTCTTTTATTTTAAGGACCCTAAAAAGGATAGAAAAGCCCATTCCCTCTTTTTTTGTCCACCAGTTAGGCCTAATCTCTGATATGCCAACTTTGGTTCATTGATTTCTAGTCCTCTTGTTTCAGTACATTTCTCTTATTCACCAAGCATGATTTTAATAGTCCTTGAATTGTATCAAGAGGCCTTTTTTGTTTGGACTAAACTAGTATTTTAATCCGCCTTTTGCACCTTCTCCCATCAATATTTATTGTTATGGGAATAAATGTTGTTGTGACACTATATAAACTTGCACTCACTTTTTACAGTTGAACTCAGTTAGGATGAATTTGTAGGCCCAATTATTACAACAGAAGCATTAAGATTTGTTTTCCCGAGAAGCCCAATGTAGTTACCGCCATAGGTGCTTGTCAATTTTGTTAAGATTATCCATAATAACCTATCAGCTTATTTATGTTCCTATATTAGCACCTATTAGTATTATCTGGGTGCCTGCATGTCCCAAGAGAAAAAAATGGCAGCACCAAGATCCCTCTCTTCCTCCGTGTGCCAGCAAGCGACAGGTTTGGGTTCTTCTTTTTGTTTGGCCTCGGTTTTTTTGTTTGTTTTTAAAAAACCCTCAAATACAGAAATATGAAGTTTGGATGCAAGTGTTGGTACTGTTGCAGGAAAGCTGGTTGTAAAGGTGGGTTTTACATTTCACTGAGAATGCTGTACTCTTAGTCCAACTCCTGTAAATGTCCTAACATCAAATGTGGGTCCAAATGTGGTACTTAGCGGTTGTGTGTGTTGCAGAGTAGGGTGACCAGGTGTCCAGTTTTCGACCAGAACACCCGGTCAAAAAGGAATTCTGGCAGGTCCGGTTGGTGGCGCCGTGCAGCTGGGCTGGCAGGCTCCCTGCTAGCCTCCTGTCCCGGGAAGCAGCCAGCATGTCCCCGCTTTGGCTCCTACGTGTAGGGGCAGCCAGGGGGCTCTGCACGCTGCCCGTGCCCCAAGCAACACCCCCGCAGCTCCCATTGGCCGGGAACCGTGGCCAATGGGAGCTGTGGGGATAGCGCCTGCCGACGTGGCAGTGCACAGAGCCCCCTGGCTGCACCTCTATGTAGAGCCGCAGGGGGGACACACAACTGCTTCTGGGAGCTGCTTGAAGTAAATGCCACCAGGAGCCTGCACCTCTGAACCCCGCCTAGGCCCTGCCCTCTGCCCCAGCCCTGATCCTCCTCCTGCCCTCTGAACGCCTCGGTCCCAGCCTGGAGCCCCCTCCTGCACCCCAAACTCCTCATTCACAGCCCCACCCCAGAGTCTGCACCCTCAGCTGGAGTCCCCACACCACAACTCCCTGCCCCAGTCCGGAGCCCCCTCTCCTGCACTCTGAATCCCTCATCCCCATGCCCACCCAAGTCCGCACCCCTAGCCAGAGCCCTCACACACCCCCACACGCCCAACCCCCAGCCCAGAGCCCCCTCCTGACCGCAAATCCCTCACCCCCACCCCCAGACAGAGCCTGCACCCCCAGCACCCCAACCCTCTGCCTCAGCCAGGAGCCCCCTCCCACACTCCAAACCCCTTGGCTCCACTCCCAAGCCTGGAGCCTCCTCCTGTACCCCAAACCCCTCATTTCTGGCCCCATCCTAGAGATCGCACCCCCTGAGCCAGCCCAGTGAACGTGAGTGAGGGTGGGGAGAGTGAGTGACGGGGCGGGGGGGGGGAAGACTGAGCATTGGAGAAGGGGTAGGGCAGGGGATGGGGCAAGGGTGTTCGGTTTTGCGCCAGTAGAAAGTTGGTAACCCTTTTGCAGAGAGAGAGAGTTGGTCTCCAAGGGCATGCCTACACTGCAGTTAAGACCTGCAGCTGGTGAAAGGGCTGTTTAATTCTGGGCTTGGGGCTGGAGTGCAGGTTTGGGACTCTGCAAGGTGAGAGGGACCCAGACCTTGGGCTGCAGTCCAAGTCGAAATATCCACACTGCAATTAAACAGCCCTCTTAGACCAAGCCTGCTGTGGGCACAGGCTAGCTGTGGGTTTTTAATTACAGTGTAGACATACCCTAAGGTAACCATGCTGCATGCAGGATTTTAAAAATCAGGGCCAAGACCTTATTCTGGACTCTGTGTTAAATGGAGAATCTTTGCAGAGAGTGGTATGTAGGAGTAAAACATTTCCAGTGACCTGTGTTCTTGGGTAGTCAGGTTGCTGCATTGAGAACTACAGGAGCTAGTTAATTTGGTCCTGTTCTTTAGTTACATAGCTAGTTTGTTCTTTTCATTTTGTTCTGTGGTCACACTCTTTTATTTATTTATTTTTGAATTCTTGGAAACATAACACTCAGCTTTTGCTCCTTTTGTTTTGTTTTTTTTTGAGTTCATGTTCAGCACTCTGTGTGTAATACCAGCTTCCTTGGAAATTAAAAAGCACAAACAAGTAGGAAGGATTGCTTAAGAGGGGATCACAACCTTAAATGAATTAGGTTACAATCAGCATTGTGCAGGAAGACCCGCATTGGTCTTAACCAGAAAGGCACTCCCCAATAATTTGAAGCTGAATATACTGATCTAGGCTATCTGCAGTCTTCTGAGCTAACCTACACCTCCTTGGGTCCAATTTGCCCTGGAAAACAATGTCACATGAAAAGCCAAATCAAAAATAAAACTGGCAGGAAAAAATACTGAAATTATAAATGATGAAGATTGAAAATAAATATTTGTAAGCTTGAAACTCCAAAAACCTTTTGTCATAAATATAAAGGGAAGGGTAAACCCCTTTGAAATCCCTCCTGGCCAGAGGAAAGCTCCTCTCACCTGTAAAGGGTTAAGAAGCTAAAGGTAACCTCGCTGACACCTGACCAAAATGACCAATGAGGAGACAAGATACTTTCAAAAGCTGGGAGGAGGGAGAGAAACAAAGGGTCTGTGTCAGTCTGTATGCTGGGTCTTGGCCAGGGATAGACCAGGAATAGAGTCTTAGAACTTTTAGTAAGTAATCTAGCTACGTATGTGTTAGATTATGATTTCTTTAAATGGCTGAGAAAAGAATTGTGCTGAATAGAATAACTATTTCTGTCTGTGTATCTTTTTTGTAACTTAAGGTTTTGCCTAGAGGGGTTCTCTATGTTTTTGAATCTAATTACCCTGTAAGATATCTACCATCCTGATTTTACAGGGGGGATTTCTTTATTTCTATTTACTTCTATTTTTTATTAAAAGTCTTCTTGTAAAAAACTGAATGCTTTTTCATTGTTCTCAGATCCAAGGGTTTGGGTCTGTGGTCACCTATGCAAATTGGTGAGGCTTTTTATCCAACATTTCGCAGGAAAGGGGGGGTGCAAGTGTTGGGAGGATTGTTCATTGTTCTTAAGATCCAAGGGTCTGGGTCTGTAGTCACCTAGGCAAATTGGTGAGGCTTTTTACCAAACCTTGTCCAGGAAGTGGGGTGCAGGGTTTTGGGAAGTATTTTGGGGGGAAAGACGCATCCAAACAGCTCTTCCCCAGTAACCAGTATTAGTTTGGTGGTGGTAGCGGCCAGTCCAAGGACAACGGGGGGGAATATTTTGTACCTTGGGGAAGTTTTGACCTAAGCTGGTAAAGATAAGCTTAGGAGGTTTTTCATGCAGGTCCCCACATCTGTACCCTAGAGTTCAGAGTGGGGGAGGAACCTTGACACCTTTCTTTAAAAAAACAAAACAAAAAAAACCCAAACTTTTCTCTCCCCTATCTCAGCCCTTTGATTTTATACATGCTATCCAAAGAGGGGCTTGAATCTATCACAGTTCTAAACAAAACCCTCCTTTTAAGCAATCCCCAGTTTACGTTTTAATTTAAGTGCAGGATTACTAGTGCACAAAGAGCAACTGGAAGAATTCTAATAATTCAACAAATATCTTTCTCTTAAGCAGTGTTGTACAGAAGAAACTTGAAGCTATACAGCAAAAATTATAAATCAAAACCCTGAACGCTTCTGAAATGGAATAAAAGATTGTTTGCAAGTGCTGGGTCAACTTTTAAACCTCCTTCTGCAGTGCCCTGTGTTGGGACAGAGCTTATGGCCACAGCTGGAGAGCAGTTTGGGTAGCAGCCAAAAGATGTCGTCTTATTTTCAGAGAAGCAGCAGTTTTATTCATTTCCACCTGCTGCCTGTAAAGCTGGATTGGTTGACGTTCCCTTTGACATTTTACAAGAACAAGCAGCATATCAAACAAACAAAATCAGGGAACATCTTTAAATCATTCAGAAAGACCACACAGGAAATATAATCATTAAAAGCAGGGAGGGGGAACTGGCAGGGGTGAAGGATTGCCTGGTGACAATATCTATGCAAATACACATACAGTACCACATACAAAAGGCAAGATAACACTATTAAAACTTTGCAGGCTAGATCCTCAGCTGCTGTAAATTAGCATGGCTCCATTGACTTCAACTTAACTATACTGCAATACATCAGCTGAAGATCTGCTCCAATCTTTATACAGCACTTTCAAAGTGCTCTATGGACATTGGCTAATGTTTTTTGAAAGCACCAAAGTGACTTCAGAGCCCAAGTCCGATTTTCAGTTTGATGGGGCTTAGGCTGGTCTACACACTGTTGTTATATTGGTACGATGTTATCTGTTACACGTTTTATATTTTATTGATAGGGTTATACTGGGATATAAAAGTCATGGGTACAATTGTGCTCGTATCATGGTGCCTTTTATACCAGTACAGTTTATTCCTCTTTCTGCCTGAGAATAAAGCTTCCACCGGTGTAAGCATATTTGTACTGATTTAACTGCATCCTCACTTGGGTGGGAGTGGTGTTGGGTGCCTAAGTTACTCACGAAAATAACTTAGGCTCCTAAGTCACTATGGCACTTTTGAAAATGTCACCCCTTGTCTAATTATCCTCTAAAACACCCATTTTGGGGAGATAAGTAATATCCCCATTTAAAATGAGGCAGAAAAAAGTTAAAGGACCTTCTCCCAGCCACACTGCCAGTCCAGTAGTACAGTAACAGTTACAACTCAGGAAGACCTGACTCCCAGTCACGTGGTTGTATCTTAAACATGCAGTCTTAAACATTTGTACAGATGAGAATAAACACACACGTTAGCCAAATAGCAACACTGAGAAAACATGAAGATTATTTAAACAATAATATAAAAAATAATTTAAAGATTTTGTGGAAATTAGGTTTTGCAAACATGCAGTTTACCTCATTTCAGCTATGAGTCTTTCCAATAGGAAAATAGAATTTAGCATCATGTTAATTTTAAGATAAAAATATTTTTAAATGAAAATATGACTGCAAAAGGCTGCATGCCACTTTTAAAATATGACTGAGTAGATGGTCTATTATAATACTCGAGTAAATTTATTATTATAACATCTTTTGAAAATAAGGGATATTATTTTGCAAAAATTTCACACACACTTGCACACAGAATCATTTTTGGCTCACGTTGCAGCCCACAATTTCATCCACATCTTTTTCATGAAATGATACTGGGGTATTGAAACTTGCAACTTCAGAAATTTTGCACATTTCAGTGTGAAAGTCAAACTTAGTGGATTTAAATTTTAAATTTTGAAAGCAAAAATTCCAACAGGTTTGTGTGTTTTGTTAGAAAATGTAGCATACTTACTTTAAAAAAGTTCCTTTATAAATAATAAACTGAAAATGGTCCCAAACAGAACAAGTTTATTAAACTCTTTGATATTGGCTACAAAATAACCAAAATTGTATGTGCAATAGATGTTTTAAAAGTCCTGCATTGTAGTTGTCTAAATCAGTTTAAGTGTGTTGCTAACTAGGTGTGAACTGAGGTAACTGAGTGAGAATAAAAAGGAAGTGCATAAAGTGTTTGGAAAATTATTTGGCATATATGTGTGTGACCAGAATGGTTGCAAGTGCTGAGCTCTAGAAATAAAAATGCACATCCACATGAAGTGTATTCCAAGTATTCAAGGTACTTTCACCTGTTCTGGAGATCCTACTATTGGCCTTTGTCTGGTAAAAGCATGACAAGTTTCAGTATAGTAGACAACGGGTAGACAACACCATCAGGCACATCAGTGAAGAAGTGGATGTTTCTTCCCCAGAGAGCCAGCAATGATCTGGTGTACATCTCGCACAAGCAGGGCAGTGGCAACGTCTCTCATATGGGTGATCTCTGTGACATTGTGGTGATCACTCACGCCTTCTGATGTGCCCAGACACCATAGTGAGGAACACCACAGAAAGTTCTATGCAGGATGTCATCAAGAAGCAAATCGCAAGGACCTTCTCCAACCAAAATGTCACCACCTATCTGAGTGGCTTCCTGAAAGGTGAATTTGGAAGAGACAAGGGAGACTTTGCTTCGCTCTGGACTTGTGCCTGCAATGCTACATGATGACTGGAGAAGCGTATTGCCTGCTGCTGGACGTGGCGTGAGGAAAGTCAGGAGCTGGGAGTCCTGTGCCACCGGTAAAGAATGCAGAGCACACAATCCTCACTCCGAGAGCTAGAGCTATGCTGGAGAGGATCCTGGAGGATGCCATCCACTGCCAATATGTGGAAAACCTGAAATGGAAGCCGGACCAGGGCAAGGCGTTCAAGGTGATGTGCAAGTGGGACGCCAGCAACCACTTTCTCCCTGGGAGCAGCTTCACCCGATTTGCCAACTGAAGGTTCATCCACAGGCCCCGGCTCAACTACGTTCTGCTGAACGGAGCCATCCTCCACGGGAATCGGGACAAGCAATGCAGGAAGTGCAGCTATGCCAACAAGACACTACTCCACATCCTGTGTAGCTACAAGTCCCATTTCAGAGCCTGGCAGCTGCGACATAACGCCATCCAAGATTGCCTAGTCAGAGCCATCCCGCCACCGGTAGGGAAGGTGGCCATGAACTCTGCCATCCCTGGAACTGACAGCCAACTGCGACCGGACATCATCATCACTGACGAGGACCGGAAGAAGATGACGATGTTGGACGTCACAGTGCCCTTCGAGGAAGATGATGATGTTGGACGTCACAGTGCCCTTCAAGGGTTACCAAGTTCAGACACACGCGCTGATCATCGGAGCCCTGGGCGTGTGGGATCCCAGTAATGAACGAGTGTTGAGAGAATGTGGAATTGGTCAGCGTTATGCTCGGCTGATGCGGCAACTCATGGTGTCTGACGCCATCAGGTGGTCGAGGGACATCTACATAGAACACATCACCAGACATCAGCAACATCAGGACGGTTGAGCTGGAGTGCCGATGAGAAGTACAGTGGGGAAAGTAACTGAAATACTTTCCTCCATGGATTGTATTTTCGAAATGGACAACCTACCCTAAATTCTCAATTACTGAGGGACACTATTCATTCATTGCTATATTTGCTTTCCACAACCAACTCTCTGTATAACTTTTCATGAGTGATGTACCCAAGTATTTGGATCCTAATATTTAAATTGTATTGTTAAATTTATTCACCTAAATTTGGTTTATTGTTGATTATGCACTATATGTATCTTATGACTTGACACAAATACAAAGTTAGTTTTTAAAGTATTAGAGGAGTAGCCGTGTTAGTCTAGATCCACAAAAATAACGAGGAGTCTGGTGGCACCTTAAAGACGAACAGATTTATTTTGGCATAAGCTTCTGTGGGCAAAAAACCCACTTCCTCAGATGCCTGGAGTGACAATTACAGATGCAGGCATAAATATACTGACCTACGAAAGCTTATGCCCGAATAAACCTGTTAGTCGTTAAGGTGCCACCAGATTCCTAGTGGTTTTTGTACTTGTGGATAATCTCTGCCCTATACCCAGATGTACAGACACTCTCTTTTTTAACCTGTGTACTATATAATTTGTTAACATTAGCTTTAATAAAATTTTTGTGGCAGAGATTTGTGTTCAGGACCTGAGCACTCTGGTTTTAGGCTAGTGGCAGAAGTGTTGTGCCTTGGACTCTAATGAATTACTGTAATTAATTAGCTGGGAGGTGTGAGCTGAGTTTTTCTCTACCATTCCTTAGGATATGTCTACACAGCAAAGTAAAACTTCCCACCTTGCAGGGGCCTAGAGCCTGGTCTCCAGCCCAAGCCTGAAAGTCTACACAGCAGTGAAACAGCCCCAAAGCCCAAGCCCCAGGGGCGTGTGCAGGAATTTAAATTTGACCATATTTGGAGGAGCGTGTTAACCACATATGAATGAAAGGTTTGTGTGACCCCCACCCCACCCTGGATTTCTCAGGACACCTCTGGTGGGGATGCCCAGCAGTGAGAAGGGAATGGCTCCCCCTGGCAGCGGAACTCTCCATGTTCCTGCAGCCCAGGGAGGGGGGAAGTAGCAGGCTGGCTGGTTGCCGGCTGAGCTCCGCCTCTCCCCACCCCAACAGAGGCTGCTTCTGCTTCCCTGCTGCTGAAGTCCCGGGGCTGCTGCCTGCTTTGCAGGCTGCCTGCTGAGGTGAGTCATGGGGTGGAGGCAGAGGCAATGCATGGGACTCCAGCAGCAGGGAAGGAGAAGCAGAAGGCTGAAGTTCTAGGGAGGAGGAGCTCAACTGGCAGCCAGCTGTATGGCTGCTTCCTCCTTCCCTTGGCTAAAGGGACACAGAGATTTTGTGGGGGGGGGCATTCCCCAGCTTGCCAAGCCCCAGGAGACCAAGTCAGCTAGTAGGGGCCAGCCGCAGGTGTCTTGTTGCTGTGTAGACATGCCCCAAGTATCTCAATCACAGAGAGGCCAAAGGAGTCCGAATCTCAGAAGATTATGAAAACATGATGGGTATGGAGGGTGGGGAAAAGGAGAAGCATAACACCGTAGCTCCCCCCCCCGCGCCCCAATAAGGGAAAAAAAAGAATAATTTAAAACGCCCTACAGTGACCAATGGCAACTACGGAACAGCACCAAGAGTGCTCACTGCCAGCCACTGTAAAATAAAGATCTCAGGAGGGTGCAGCCAAGCATCCCAGTAATGTGAATTTTACTTGCAATGGCATTACATTTGAAAGAGTTACAAATCAAAACAAAGCAATTTAGATTTCAAAAAGTGTCTCCTGTGTTACTGTTATTGAGCAATATTTAATCAGCAATAAATGGGCATTTAAAAAAAATCTTACACAGGAACATATTGCAACTCTAGATTATAATTCACTATTCCTAAATTGTCAGCAACACTTAAGTGGCATAGATACTTGGGACCAGTGTCACAGCGTGGCTGGCCCTTTAAGGGGAAATAGGCCCAGCACAACCTCTGGTTAATCAGTTGCTCCCCACCTGAGGCTGTTGGGCAGGGGTGCACTATAAGGTGGGTAGAAAGCTGGCTAGATTGTCGGGCTCAACGGGTAGTGATCAATGGCTCCATGTCTAGTTGGCAGCCGGTGTCAAGTGGAGTGCCCCAGGGGTCGGTCCTGGGGCCGGTTTTGTTCAATATCTTCATAAATGATCTGGAGGATGGTGTGGATTGCACTCTCAGCAAATTTGCGGACGATACTAAACTGGGAGGAGTGGTAGATACGCTGGAGGGGAGGGATAGGATACAGAAAGACCTAGACAAATTGGAGGATTGGGCCAAAAGAAATCTGATGAGGTTCAATAAGGATAAGTGCAGGGTCCTGCACTTAGGACGGAAGAATCCAATGCACCGCTACAGACTAGGGACCGAATGGCTAGGCAGCAGTTCTGCGGAAAAGGACCTAGGGGTGACAGTGGACGAGAAGCTGGATATGAGTCAGCAGTGTGCCCTTGTTGCCAAGAAGGCCAATGGCATTTTGGGATGTATAAGTAGGGGCATAGCGAGCAGATCGAGGGACGTGATCGTCCCCCTCTATTCGACATTGGTGAGGCCTCATCTGGAGTACTGTGTCCAGTTTTGGGCCCCACACTACAAGAAGGATGTGGATAAATTGGAGAGAGTCCAGCGAAGGGCAACAAAAATGATTAGGGGTCTAGAACACATGACTTATGAGGAGAGGCTGAGGGAGCTGGGATTGTTTAGCCTGCAGAAGAGAAGAATGAGGGGGGATTTGATAGCTGCTTTCAACTACCTGAAAGGGGGTTCCAAGGAGGATGGCTCTAGACTGTTCTCAATGGTAGCAGATGACAGAACGAGGAGTAATGGTCTCAAGTTGCAGTGGGGGAGGTTTAGATTGGATATTAGGAAAAACTTTTTCACTAGGAGGGTGGTGAAACACTGGAATGCGTTGCCTAGGGAGGTGGTGGAATCTCCTTCCTTGGAAGTTTTTAAGGTCAGGCTTGACAAAGCCCTGGCTGGGATGATTTAGTTGGAGATTGGTCCTGCTTCGAGCAGGGGGTTGGACTAGATGACCTTCAGGGGTCCCTTCCAACCCTGATATTCTATGATTCTATGAACCTGTGGCTCCGGAGCCACATGCGGCTCTTCAGAAGTTAATATGCGGCTTCTTGTATAGGCATCGACTCCAGGGCTGGAGCTACACGCGCCAACTTTCCAATGTGCCGGGGGGTGTTCACTGCTCAACCCCTGGCTCTGCCACAGGCCCTGCCCCCACTCCAACCCTTCCCGCTCCCTCCCCTGAGCCTGCCGTGCCCTCGCTCCTCCCCTTCCCTGCTAGAGCCTCCTGCATGCCACAAAACAGCTGACTGGGAGGTGTGGCGAGGGAGGGAGGAGGAGGCGGCACTGATCGGCGGGGCTGCTGGTGGGTGGGAGGTGCTGGGAGCGGGGTGCGGGAGCTAATGGCGGGGGCTGCTGATATATTAATGTGGCTCTTTGGCAATGTACATTGGTAATTTCTGGCTCCTTCTCAGACTTGGGTTGGCCATCCCTGGACTAGGGATTAGGTGATAGCCTGAAGAGTACTTGCTCCTCATAAAAGCTGTCAAGAGCTCAGCTGAGGCCACTAGGGAGCAGGAAGGCTCCCGCAGAAGTCCTTGGATCCAGGGAAAGTACCCAGTTACTATGGGATTCCTAAGAGGGTTGCCTGGGTAGTGATAGCTGCAGAGAACAAGAGGACTCCTGTGAAAGTCCATGGATGAAAGGAAGGAACCCAATTAGTATTTGACTCCCAGGCAGACAGGTGGGGAGTGAGAACTGTAGGGAGCAGAAAGGCTGCTGTAGATATCTCAGAATCAGTGGAAGAGGGCTGAGAAAGGTGAGGGAAACGCCTCTGGGAACTGCAGCTCACATTGGGCAGAGAACCTACATTTTCGCTAAGTTTTCTGTTTAATCCATGAGACAAGGAACTGAAATGGACTCAGACATGGCATTGATCCTTCCTGGGTGGTGACACAGCCCGCCTGTTTACAGCCAGATTCTGATCTCCATTACATTGGTGACATGGTTGAGTTACCTTGCATATATACCACTGTAAAAATAGAATATGATCCTCACCCTTCTTTTCATTTCCTCGGTAATACACAGTACTTACAACACATCTTTAAAAGAAATGGTGTTGAATTTTTCCCCCTGACATTTATGATTTCTTAAACGGTAACTCTTCCAAATGTTCTTAGTTTTCAGTGGTCCAAGGTGGTATATTTCCTTCCCCTGTTTGGTTCACACTGGGTTCCATTACTCATGTTGCCACACAACAAAAAATAATATGTGACACACAAAGTTTGGTGTTGCCTCTTCCAGTATGTTGACAGCTGAAAGAAAGATTGAAGCTGAAAGAATCACATTTTTTTTTAACCTAACCATTTTGGATGGAAGGGAATGAGGTGGATTCAGCACATTCCTGTTTATGACTGTGGTAACTTTTGCTCAGCCTCAGCACGCTTGCAATAATAATAAACAGTTCTGTTACTTTTATAAAGCCCCGATGGCATTTTCCTGGCTCACAGGACCAGTTCTGAATTACATGGACTTGCATGGGCCTCATCATTATTGTTTAGATCTCAATGAACACTGATAAAATATTCATTGGTGTTTTGAAATTTTATTTTATTTTTTAAAGATTTTTGAAATGATGCTCCTGTGTGGGTAACTAAAGGTATCCAGCAATAAAAGTCCATACAAATGGCTTGACAAAATGAAGGAGTCAATAAAAAATTGTCTTTCTGATGACTTTGAGAGCATGTTTTCTGCTGACCTGGCTTTTATTTCTTCTTTAAATATTAATTGTTGATTTGCTAGTTTGAAAACTTGTTCTGGAGCATTGTTAGGTTCACAGCTACACATTTTTTTTTAATTTCAACTCTTTCCCTTTTTTCCATCATGAGGAAAGCTTAGGACTAGCATGTTGGTAAGTGGGTCCCACTTGGATTTGATGAATTGAAATCAACAGTAGCTACTGTAGTGCTCTTAGTGAGGCTGTATCTTGTGCATAATGTGTCATCTTACTGCAGTAGCTACAGAGGCGACATGTTTAACAAATGCATAAAGGCACAAAAGGTAAAGGGCAGAGAAATAAAGAGGGCAGTGCTCTTCATCTCTAATTTGCTTCCTGACTGACTAATCCTCTCCTTCCCCCTGCCCACATAAAACCCCAATTTCTCAGCCTCCTGTCTGAAGGCAATGCATCAAAGTGGCTCTTTTGTCTGCAGAGCCTTTTCTGTATATAATATCATTCCAGTGAGTAATTCTTAGGTTTCAGTTCCTGGCACTCATCTTTCACTAAGAATGAGCAAGAGCTAGTTAAATAATGGGGAAAGAAATGATTCACAAATACTTATTGAATATATATGGAAAATATACGCCAACATTTGCAACCAGCATATTTTGCTATGAATTATTCTACCACTTTTCCTACATCCTATCATTTAACCTTGAGGGGAAAAACTGATTTAATTAATGACTTTGCATGCTGGCTGCAAAAAAACAATTCTTAGTCTTTGTGGTCCTTGTGGGCCAAATATCATGTCCCAGATTTACGGTATGTTTACTGAAAGCTTAAAAATGGAGAGCCCCTTTGTCACAGCTTCCCCGGGCGATGCTCTGGAACTACTCCCTACGAAGCCAGTCAGGACTCTGGGGGAATCTCCTTTCTATGAGCAGACTGTCTCCAGGGCAAAAAGCTCATACAGCTTCCACTTTCCTGGGTCTGACCTCGGAGCATTCAGCATCCCTTTCCACGCAGTGTGCTTCCCAGAGCGAGTCTGCACAGGTGGGGTTCCTGGGGAAGCCAGAGGGTCCTGCACCCCAATTCCACAGTCAGACGTGACTCTCAGCCAGCCAGTAAAACAGAAGGTTTATCAGACAACAGGAACATTGTCTAAAACAGAGCTTGTAGGTACAGAGACCAGGACCCCTAAGTCAGGTCTATCTTCAGGGGGCAGGGAGGCCAGAGTCCCATCTGGCCCTCCCTCCATTTCCCCGTGGGGGGCAGGGAGGCCAGAGGCCCATCTGGTCCTCCCTCCATTTCCCCAGCCAGCTCCAAAACTGAATCTGTCTCCAGCAGTCTCCCCCAGCCTCCCCCCCGGCTCCTCCCCCAGCCTTTGTCTCTTTCCTGGGCCAGGAGGTCACCTGATCTCTTTGTTCTCCAACACTTTCAGTTGGCACCTTTGCAGAGGAGAGGGACCCAGGCCATCAGTTGCCAGGAGACAGGGTGTCAGCCATTCTGTGTGCAGTGCCTCTAGGGCTCTGCAACAATCACATACCCTTTTCCCACCACCTAGATACTTAAGAACTGCATGGGGAAACTGAGGCATCCACACAGTATTGAGAGAAAACATTAAGAACATTCCCGCTTTGTCACACCCTTATACTTCATCAATCTTAGAGTGATACTCAAAAAAACTCCAGGGTTTCAACATGAAGGCTTAGTTGTATCCTGGGCTCAGCTACTTGCTTTAAAAACAAAAATGATCTCTTTTCCCCTGTCCACAGAATTCAGACTTCGTTTTTTGGGCAGCTATTGTATCTACCCATTGGAAGTAAGAGCAGATTTGTCCAATTAGCAGAATTCCCCCATATGGTGTCTGAATTCACTATAAATGTGCCTTATACACTACCACAGCTGAGACTTGAACTGGGACATTTGTTATAGAAAGGCAACAGCTCTACTTGGTGAACTAAAAGAAAGCCTCCCCTGACTGTACCAGTAGGAGCTATGCTAAGCTTTTCTCAGCTGGAAACTGCTCTTTGGATAACTTGGAACCTCATACCCTTGTTTGCCATGAGCCAAACAGCTGAGGCAGCTCTGAGAGAACAGTGGCAAACAGATAGAGTAAAGGGCACTCACTTTGGCAGTGTCCAAAGCAACAGGTCAGCCTGTCACTCTAAAAGGGGAACATGCTGGCCTGTCAGTCTTCCTGAAAACATTTCTAGGCTCTGCTTCTTAACAGAGTCAACCTGCTCTGGCAAGCTACTTTACTGTATTTCTCTCGGACTGCATACACCAGACACCCAGGTCATTTGATAAATAAAGGTAAGGTTGTCTCACAGAGTCAATATACATCTACAGTCTCTTTTTATTAGACTTAGGGCTATTTAGTTATAGGCAAGTGCCTTTTGTTCCTATCTACGCCTCAGTGCAAAATCAATTGGGTTCTTTTATGACTGCTGTCATCTTCTCCTTTTACCTTCAGTTCAGGTGACTAAACTCTGCTCTGTTATGCAGCATGGATACTCCCTGTGTCTTTAATGGGTTTCCCTTGCATCGAGTTCTATATAATTTGTCATTGTGGCAGATATTTGTGCTTGAAAATCTTCTTTCTTTCTTCAGCAATGACTTTTTCAAACTAAGTTTTCATCAGTAGGTACCGCTTCCACTGAGAAGTGCATTTCCACAGATTAGAGAGCCCTCGCAGCATTACAGGCTCCCTATAAAATCTCACTCCTCACATTCTTAGTTCCTATCTGTGTTCTGGCAAAGCCAGTAAGCCATATTTTGACAGGCTTTAATGATAGCATGTTTATGGAGGACAAGCATTTTGGTGCTACCATCTGTTCCAAGCTTCTGTAGTTAGGGTAGTTTAAGACATATAGGCATTACAGGTCCATGTCTGGGGTCCAAGCTCCTGGAGGGTGCCCCACTGGTGCTATTACTCCCAAGAAAAAGAGTGAACCCCTGCTACTTCCCTGCCTTAGTGGGGAGAAAGCCCATTAAGAATCCAACAAACAGCTCTTGTGTGGGAGGCCTCTGTCACTGTACCACTAAGCAAGGGGGAAGGACCACATCATAAGTTAACATTTTGGAGACGGTGGGTTTTGAATGACTTTGTATATACTTAGAGGTGTCCCTTAACCAAAAGGGACATTCAGATTCCATGGTAATAGACTTGGGATAAATACCTAGATTAGATAGACTGGCAGGCAGACACATATACACACACAGATCCAAAAATGTATGTACTTGGAGAAATTCAGGTGTGTGAGTGTATTATGTATGTATGTAATCCAGCCATGTCTGTAGTGATGGTTTAGTGAACAAATAACTGATATTTCAGTTCTGAGCTATCAGTATTTTAGTTTCCATACTAATATCTGAGCTTTGCTAGACATTACAGTGCTGGAATTTTTAGGTCATTTTTAGGGACAGCCAATTGAATTATTGAGAGAGAGAGAGAGAGGATGTGTGTACAGGGATTTTACCCTTGAAGTTTGGATCCAGCTCTGAATTTCTCCAAGTACATAGGTGCTTGTATCTGGGTGTGTGTTTGTCTGCCTGCCATTCCATCTAATCTAGGTATTTATTCCAAGTCCATTGCTGTGGTATCTCAATGATCTTTTTGGTTATGGTCCACCTCTAATTTATATGTAAAGTCATTAAAGATCCACAGTCTCCAAAACGTTCATGTCAAAAATCCAAATATAACTTCCATGGCCATGTTTGGCTTGGCTAAATCAGTGGTCCTTGCGGAGGCTGTAGAGAGTGTGTGAGGAGAGGTGCATGATGATAAAATTGTAATGTCTTTTGGTCTTCTGCCCAAGACTCAGTGTAACTAAACTAACCAAAAATGTATTCTGCTGACAGCCAGTTTTAATGAATAGATAGAAATGCTAAAGAAACCTGCTGCGCTGTGTGTCATCTACGGAAGGGCCTCACTACATATCACTGACTACCACCTGAAATTATTACCCCTCAAGCGGTCTACAGGAGTCCTATTGAATGTATTTAATCTTTAGTGAGAGGCAGCTTCTCGGTCTAACCATAACTGTTATTTAAAGCAAGAATTTCAAAGGATCTCTATGTTACAATCTAATATTTTTCCTTTCTTCAAGGCATTTGGGGAAAAGTTGGATAGAGTGGTATGGGGTTAGCCTTTGGATTATGTTTGGAAGGTAGTCATTTGACCTGGGGGAAGTCTACTTGATTATATTGGTGAAATTTATCTTTTGATAGGGTGAGATTTTTAATTTATTGTAACAGGACCCAAAGGTTGGAGTGAATATAAAAATAAAATATATGGAAAAAATAGAGGTTTTATGCAGGTATTTGATGGGTTAAATAGGCTAGAAAGGATATTATGAACTTTTGTAAAATACCTAATGCAAAATAGACTTTCATATGCATTAGGAAAGTGGGTAATGAAAGTACAATCGTCTAAGATGCATTTTACAAACAGAAAGAACATACCATGAAGGGTATATGTTATATGGTACTATGAGCAAGAATTATTTGATGTGACAATGGTTAGTTTAGACGACGAAAATCAGGAGTTGCTTGATGTCTGATCTTTGAAAACAGCAAGAGAATATTTTATGTGGAGTGGAATATCTTTTAATCTTTTAAAAAAAAGAAAAGTGAAAAGTATGCGTATGAAATGGTGATCAAAATCCTAGGGACAGATGAAGGGCGTTGGTTGGCTGGGTGGGCTTGAGGGGAGTCAGATTAAAAAAATCAATCTGCTATATGCATACTGTCATTAAGAAATCGTTCAGTAAGACAGTATATAATGCACCATTTTACATTAATACCTAAAGGGTTTATCATGAGTAATGTTACTATAATGAATAATAAAGGAGTTAACTATGATTTGTCACTTATTAGACAGTGTTGCTATGTTCATTGCATTAGCATTGAACATGACGAATTCACTTAATTTTAGTGCAGATGTCATGTGTCTTGCTATTCTGTAGGAGTATCAGGGTAATACACTGTTAAACTGCAGTTGATAAAATATCATGTATAGGCCCAAATTTTTCAAATGCTGTGTACTTAGGTGCACATGCATTTCTGTGAGAGCTCTATTTACGCACAATAATTTCCCTATCTGCACATGCAGATCAGGGTTGTGTAGGGATGTGAAGGGTTTGTATATTTGCAGGCCAGATTTGCCTGCAGAGTGGGATTTGTCTGCCTAAGTCAGAAGTATGCTCAACTATGTATACTAATGGGAAAATATAGATCAATGTCTCATTATCTAGTTTACAATTGCAAGATAGAGATGATATGCATAGAAAAAATATGTACAGTATGTGATGATCAGACTGGTTGGATAAAATGAGAATTGAGCTATATCCTGCCTAAAATTCAGCCTAAAGATAGAATTTTCAAAAAGCAACTAGGTTACTTAGGAGCTCAAGTCCCATTGGCTTCCAATTAAACGCACTTTGGGAAATGGAATTTAGGCTCTTAAGTCACTTAGGTGCTTTTAAAAATTTTACTGTAAACCTTTTTTGACATTCAGAAGTATCCGTCGGTCATCTGACTCCTAAGTTAGCTGGTGTATTGAACTGGCCTTTTTTGAAATACTGTCTCCACAGGTTTCAGAGTAACAGCCGTGTTAGTCTGTATTCGCAAAAAGAAAAGGAGTACTGGTGGCACCTTAGAGACTAACCAATTTATTTGAGCATGAGCTTTCGTGAGCTATAGCTCACTTTTGTCTCCACAGGTATGCCTTATAATGAGAGGGAACAAACTCTAACAGGTAGGTTGTCAATTCTCTTCCTTTTATATGAAGTGAGAGAGAACCTATGGTATTTTAGGGCTTGCCTACACTTATGCTGTTGTAGTGCTTCAGTATAGAAATTACCTATGCCAATGGAAGGGGTTCTTCTGTAAACATAGTTAACCCACCTCTCCAAGAGGCGGTATCTAGGTTGATGGAAGAATTCTTCTGTTGACCTAGAACTGCCTATACCAAGGGGTAGGTCATTTAACTATGTTGCTCGGGGATGGGGATTTTTACACCCCTGAATGACATAGCTGGGTCAACCTAACATTTATGTGTGGACCAGGCCTTAGTCTTTAAGGGTCTACAACAACTACATTGCTATTTAATGCCAATTTAGTTTATATCTAAACCTCTCTTTGCCAGTTCCTCATATGTAATGTTTATTATTATTTATTTGTATTGCAAATATTTGTATTGATGGGTGGCCCCGATCAGTATTGGTGCCGCATTGTGATGTCAGTGCCCGCACAAACACATAGTAAGAGATGATCCCTTTCCCAAAGAGCTTGTAGTCTAAATAGATGAATTTCATAGATTCAAAGGCCAGAACGGACCATTGTGATCATGTAGTCTGACCTCCTGAGTAGGTCACAAAACTTCCCTAAAATAAACAAAGGGTGGAAGAGAGGGATGCAACACACAAGCAATGTGATCAAATCAGAGGTTGCAGAAGGTCACCAGAACATTTTTGTCCTATGGTTATTCATGGATTAGGTGGCGTAAGGAGGATATGAGTTAATAGAACAGACGGAAGAAGGTTCCGGATACACAGAGGAAGATAGTGAAAAGAGGGTAGGAGAAAGACATGACCGAGATATCAGAAGGTAACAAAAGAAAAGAGCCTGGATGGCATTAGAAGTGAGACTAGGACAGGAGGTGTTGAGAAGGAGAGCTCAGAAGCAACAGCCTATCAGCAGAGGGGAAGAATGTGTAGAGTAAAAACTGCAACAGTGAGAGTCTGCTGACCTGACCAGTGTCTAGAGGCTGTGAGGGTACAATGGTTCTGTTGGAGGCTGCTGGTTCCTGCTGGGCTGGGTCTTCCTTTGAGGCTTCTTCCTCCCTGAGCCTGAGAAGGATGGAGCTTCATGGGTCCAGTGTGCATTTCCAATCACATCTGTGTATGACACATTTAATTGTTTGCGGGTTTTTGTTTTGCAGCTAAATTCTAAATGCATTTTGGGAAAAAAATTCTTGTCTTACTTCAAGAATGATCTGTGTATATTGAAACTGTGTGTGTGAATAAAAAGTATATGTATACTAGATAAGTTCATAGAGGATAGGTCCATCAATGGCTATTAACCAAGATAGTCAGGGACAAAACCCCATGCTCTGGGTGTCCCTAAACCTCTGACTCACTAGATGACAAGGGATGGATCACTTGATAATTGCTTTCTTTTGTTCATTCCTTCTGAAGCATCTGGCACTGGCCACTGTCAGAAGACAAGATACTGTGCTAGATGGAGCATTGGTCTGCTCCAGACAAACCAAAGAAAACCTCATGAGATTGTTGGCTGGGAAGCTCTACTTAAGAATTGCAGGCTGCTATTAAGTATATTTGTTGTCCCTAAAGAAAATATAACGGGAACAATATTAGATGCATGTGCCTGCTCTTGAGGAAAAGCCTATTGTCATGAATACCTTTTCGATATAGTTCAAAACCAGTTCATCTTTCTTACATCTAGAAATCTCTACATGCTGGATGCATGTACAGAGACTGGAAGTTAGTTTTCATGCACAGATAGGTACACACAGAAATAGAGGGATAAGGCACTTTGAAATTGGTGCAAATATGTACATGTGAATATTTGCATGCACATATTCATGACTGCCTATGCTTTGTGTAAAACTAGATGAGGGCTGGTTTGAACAACAATTACTGTTACATATTTATAATTTGAAGAAAAAATGTATACAAGTATAAAGACTTCTGTACACTCTCGTCAGGAAATACAGATAGAATCCCTCTATTGATTCTGATTGGATAATACAGGAAACTTAGCAGAATCAGAAGGAAGTGTGCACGCATAGCAAAAATGATACACAAAGATAGAATAAGAATTTTGTTTGGCTTACTCTAATAATGGGACACACATGATACTCTCTGATAATGGAATTTCACCTTTAGATGCCTTGGCTGCAGTTGGCTATGACCCAAAAAATCATTACCATTTGAAGTCCATTGGATGGTCTACATGAAACAAATGGGTGTTCTTATTTCAGGTCCTGCTGGAAGGTAACTACACCACAAAATACCCATCATAGTGTCTAGTAACCATTACACTGGCTAGCAGTCTCATCCGAGAGGCCAAGATGAGCATGTGCATGAAGCCTGACCTATCCTTTCCCAGACAGAGGTGGTCCCTTCAGGTGAAAGCTGAGGTACATAGCTGAGGTGATGTGACAGGACCAATCCTTTACCTGAAATGCTGTGAATATTGATCATGCACAATCTTTGTACTAGAAATGGTCAAGAAACGTGTGTGTGAGAATTTCTTTTTCTAAAAAGTTTTCTTCTACTTTTCATTCAAATTTAGAGTTTTAAAATATTTAAAAATAAACCAACCAACAAACAAATAAACAAAATAAAACACACAACCAGCTCCACAGCTGGCCAGCGAATAGAGGGAAACATGATTTTTTGTTGAGATTTGAAATGTTGACAAAATTCATGAAATTTTTATTTTATACTATTATGTTTATTTCAATGGAAATGTTGTTATACTGTAGATCCTATTCTAAGGATTACTTTCTCTATTTATTCTCCTGTTTGATCAGAAATGGGTCCAGATCAAATCTCCAGATTCATATTCAAAATCAGACTTCTTATCTCCGTAATGGGCTGACACCGCCTTTCCCCCCATGTCCAAACATTGCTTAAGATGAGGATTTGCAAGCCAGATCCAAATCCAAAATTCCCCAGATTTTAGAGTGCTGGATTTAGTGTTCAGATTTAGCCGATTATAAATAAATAAATAAATAAATGTTCAGGTTGTAAACTTGCACCTAAACCCAAATCACTTTATTTTATCTTGGCTCATTTCTATTTAATATACACAATGACAATATCAAGTCTTAGACCATGCATATGGTTTATTATGCCATGCTAATTTTCACACAGTTCTAGGGGTTTGAGTTTAGGCACACAAACATTTGTTTCAAACTAAAAATAAATATTTATACAACTGAAAAGTACTTAATTCTTTAACAGCAAAAAACAACAAGTGATGTAATAACAAATTGCTAGAGTCAATCTCAAAGATATGTATGTTATTAGTTGAGGCATACAAATGAAAACAGTATTTAAAATACATTTAAAAAGCTTTGCATTATGCAGTAAACATCTAATTTACTTTTATTAATATATAATGTTTCATTGTGATCTTCTGCAAGAGCCTTCTCAAGCGTGAAAGGGGCTGAGATGAATGTAAATACAAATGATACCTACATAAGCCTGATCCTGTCAAACGCTTTAAGCGCATGCTTAACTTTAAGCATTTGAGCAGTCCCATTGTCTATGCAGAATGGCTGCCGTGGTCACTTCCTTCTCAATGTGTTTTGGACGTGATTTACCACAATACATAGGGAGTTTGATTCTGATTTTATGTACATGAGTTTTTCAGTGGTGAAACTCCATTAACTTCAAAAGTTTTTTTCTAGTTTACGTAAGCATAAATTAGATCAGAATGGAGTTTGGTGAATCTGTAAGCAATAGTTAGGGTTTCACAGGCATTTCCATTCTAACCTCTGTTTTCTATCACACATTTTCTGAAATTGTTGTCATCTGAGGATGAAAATATCCAGCTCTGGTCTCTCCCCACAAATGAACATTTTTTTATCCATTTTGGAAAGCGTTCTGCCATATTTGAGTTATAGGAGAGGTCTTAAAAATATACTTTTCTTATATATATAAAAAAAAAGATTACAGTGTTACCTTGTAACTGCTCGCATGCCAAAGCAGCTGGGGTTAGAAAATTGAAATTTGTAGGGAAGTCCTTCATTGATAAGTGACCAAGTGTTGTAGTAAAATTGGTTTTGATTTGACTGAGCTCTGAGCTTCTCAAGAAAGCACCTTGTGAATGTACACTACTGTTAAGATTCTTTTGACCTTTTTGAATTCACATTCTGAGCACATTTAGTTTGCATTGCACATGGCTCACTTTGTTATGCATTAAGCGTCTTAGTCCCATGAATTGCTCTTGACCAGCTAGGATCGATTTTCAAACTTTCTGTGAAATACCAGGCCAGCTGAAAGGAATCTTTCTTATCCCCCACCAAAATGCTTCTTTAATCTTCACTCTGTGCATCTGATGAAGTGGGTTCTAGCCCACGAAAGCTTATGCCCAAATAAATGTTTTAGTGTCTAAGGTGCCACTAGGACTCCTCGTTTTTGCTGGTACAGACTAACACGGCTACCACTCTGAAACCTTTAATCTATGAGGATTTTCACAGAGCTGATAGGCAAGAGATCCTAAATTCTGTTCTGGTTTTAACAAGTATCTTGTACGTGAAGCCTCACATCAGCTCCCTTTGAGGTAAACAAAATGGTTACCTCCATTTAACAATGTGGTATCTAAATCTCAGTAAAATAATCAATTTTTCTGGCGTGATATTTTCATCTCATTCTCTAAGTGTCTCTTTGAAAAAGTTAATCCAAAAATTCTATGCTACGCGTGCATACTTTAAGCTGTAGAAATATTTGAATTCTTATATTTTATAATGTAAAACATAGTAAAAATATATATAGTTATAAACTATCCTGATGCGCACACACACAGAACAGGCAGAGTTAAGGTTACATGAGCATTTTTTGAATTGTGAGTTCTTAATAAAGCAAACTCAATGTTCTCTTAAGATTTTTTTTGGTGGAATCCAGGATTGTTGGAAGACATGGGAGAGGGATGAAATCCAGACTTCTGCCATGTCCTACCTGGCATGTAGGGGAGCTCAGTCAGTGACGTGGGCTTTTGAATCCTGCTAGTCTCCTAATCAGCTTTCCCAATTTGCCTCACCTTTTGTGTGGTATAAGGAAAGTGTTTCTTTCCCTGGTTAACTGGTCCAACTTCCCTTCTGCCCAATCTTATGGTGGTAGTTTCTGTTTGTGCTTATTCGCAGCAACTGAGCTATCATTGCCGATTGTTTAGTGACATCCTTGAGTGCTCTGAGCAATGGCTGGCCACCTCTTGGGTTTGGGAAAAAAAAAATTCTGTTGATTGGCTCTGCTGGCTGGTTCCTCCCTCCACCCCTGCACTGAGCTCTGGAAGGTGAATAGAGCTAGTGGGTACATCAAGGAGTCCACAGTGGATGTTTCTGTGTTGCACTGAATGAGATTTTCAGACCACTTTCTGGTGTTTGTCACAACTTATGCAAGAGTCCTCTGTCATAGTGTGTCATGTTGTGACAATATACTCCCCCAAACTGCTAGGAATGAGTGAGCCTCGGGATAAAATGAGCAGCAGGACTTTTACATTGAGCTCAGATTAGAGATGTCCCTCACTCATACCCATTTTTGTGCTCAAGGAAGCAGCTGGGTGGGGGATTTTGATTTTGAGCTGCATCCGAATGGGCAGGCCATATGGCTCCTATGTTGTAGGGCCTTGCTATAGCCTTTGGATAAGAAGGGAGCTACACTGAACCTTTTCAGTGGTTCTCAGTGTAGAGTTTGCAAAGCAGGGTCATGACCACCCTTCCCTTCTAGCATTGCTAAGGGGAGGGGCTTCCCCACTCTTCGGGAGGGGTCTCCAACCTTTCCCATATTAACATGGAAAAGGTGGAAACCACTGAACTGTTTGGTATGCCCAGTAACAGGTGGTGAGATTTCATAATATGGTTAATGCCATTTTACTTAAGTCATCAGTACTTATGTACCTCAGCATGCCAAGTTTTAAATTTAAAACAAAGCACTGAGGCAACACATTGTCATCAGACAAAGGAAAGAACTGAAGCACATGCTTGACTTTAGGCACTGGAGTAGTCCCTTTGACTTGAACCATTTAAAATTAAATACGTCCTTAGGGGTTTTGCTTGAGCAGAGCCAGAATGCTCAGCACCTTACAGAATCAAGCCTTAAACTAGAGAGAAATCCTCCCTGTAAGTAAAATGATAGGGAGGAGGGAGAGGGTGTGTTCCCGATAATTTAAAAGCTTAGTGAATGGCTAGGAGTCTTAATCCATTGTGTAAGCCTCCTGGGGAGTATTCCTCAAAAATATGGTGTAACAGAAGAAAGGGAGCAGAGATTTTTTTCAGCCCATCTTTTCTGCAGATGACTCATTTGCCTTTTCCAGTAATTGGTCTAGGGTGAGTACGCCACTGTAATATATTTGGAGTGCACTAGTTCAGTTGATACCTGTCAGAACAGGAAGCTTTTCCTACCAGAAGAGTAATAGAGAGACAATGAAGGGGGTGTGGATTGTCAGTTTGAACTCAAAGCAGAAAAGCATACTTTGCCGTGACAAACATCAAATAGTTTGATTTAACTAGGAATTTCTATTTGTGTGTGTTTGTATTTTTTAACACAGAAAAGTTCCAATGCAATTGCAAAAGCACCAGCTGTCCCTTCAGGGGCTTAGCCTTCTCTCTTTGTAGGAAGCGCCTAGTAGAGAGGGAGGAGATTCTGGAAGCTCGGTAGCAAAGCGGTCTCCGACTGTAAAAATCTTCTGGCCTTGTCTTACATTCAAAAGATAAAATTACCCAGTTTTAGTTTGGCTCTTACTGGAAGAAGCTGTCTGGCTGCTGCTGCTTCCATTTATTTGTTCTGCTACAGTAAAAAAAAAAAAAAGTTATCATTCTGGTTTTACTTTTCGTTATTAGTTGGTTTTATTTAAAGAAATTAAAACTATATGAATATATTGCTGCCCCAAACCCAGATACCCTTCCTGCACTGAACGAAACATGGAGTATAGGAACATAGACCCATATGCTCCAGTATGGTAATTCCTCTCTAGTCTCCGGCAGTGAAGAAGAAGAAGAAACCCTGCAGTAGGTAGGTATTGGGATAGGATAACCTGACCCTTGGGCAAAGTTTCCTCCTACAATAGAAATGTGCGTGTGCCCTGTGGCATTATGATAAAACATGAGAATATTTGCAAGATAGATGGAAGATGGGAGGGTGATGTAGTGGTACTCTTCTAAGCTCCCCCCACAAAATAGGCTGCCCCTGTGATCTTCCTAATGGAAATGCCACTTACAGTAGATTGTGCAGTTATTCAAAATATGATCGTGTGTGCCCATGCCTCCACAGGGCTCTTTGAATTTGGCTGTGGCTTGAATGCTTGGTAAAATTCATTGGCATTTGCTAGCCAGGGGGTCAGACTAGATGATGATGATTTCTTCTGGCCTTAAAAATCTATGAATATGCCTATTGGCTGTGCTGGACTCTTTGGGCTTGGCTCCTTGACTGGGGGGAAAAGGATGGTGGCATTTTCTAAATGCCATCCATTTGTAGCACCAAAATGAGCCCTTACAGTAAATAATGCAACTGTGATCCTCGTCCTTCCTACTTGAGGAATGGCACAGTTAACAAATATGACATCTAAACTTCCATCACTGAGCATCTGAGTTAACTGCTCAGCAAGATGAACAGGGCAGCTCACATTTCTCAGAGCTATTGTTCAGAGCTTACTACAGACTCATCTCTATCTCAGTTACACTCTATAGTTCTGAGGTTCTCTCTAAATGATAACAGCAAAAGATTTAATTTTTTTTTAAAAAAATTGAAACCTGAGATTCTGGAGAACAAGATAGGGTGTGTGCTGGCTGTTTCCAAAACCTGGCTGTAGGAGAAACCCAAGCTTGATGGGTATTTTCGTTCATTCCCAATGTTGCTATCTCTTATTGCTGGCAAGGAGTAGCAGTTGCTATTTACAGGTTTCAGAGTAACAGCCGTGTTAGTCTGTATTCGCAAAAAGAAAAGGAGTACTTGTGGCACCTTAGAGACTAACCAATTTATTTGAGCATGAGCTTTCGTGAGCTACAGCTCACTTCATCTGATGAAGTGAGCTGTAGCTCACGAAAGCTCATGCTCAAATAAATTGGTTAGTCTCTAAGGTGCCACAAGTACTCCTTTTCTAGTTGCTATTTAGATAACATACACCGGTTTTGCAGGAAGAAAGTGGTTTGTATTACTCTGCCCAGGAGGGCAATTATGAGATAACCTGTCCATTACAGGCAATTTTTCCTAACCATGTTAATTAGTGGTTGACTTATGCCTTGAAGCTTGAGGGTTTATATTCCTGTTTTTCACCTTTTTAAATATAACTATGTATGCTTTTTATTAACCATATACATATCTTTTATTTTTAATCCCACTATGCTCTTGGCCTCAATGATATTTTGTGCCAATGAAATCAGGGGCTTAGTTATACATTGCATAAAATGTATTTCCTCTTATCTGTTAAAAATTGTTTCCTTTTATTTTCATTGACTGTCCCCTTGTTTGTTGTAAGGGGTATGCAAGTGCCCAATTTACTTGTCTGTAGCATCCATTGCTTTGGTTTGCTTTCAAAACCTGTCTTTTATATTTCCCTACATTTGGGGTAGTCAATAGGTAGTCTGGGGGAGCCAAATCCAGACCATCAGGTACTTTTAGATGGCCCGCAAAATCTTTTAATTTACATATTATCATTATTGTTGTTAATATTGTGCAAATTGCTCTGGGGTCTGGACTATACATTGATCAAGAAATCTGGACCTTGACAAAAAAATATTGACTACTTCTGCCCTACATCATTGGTACCAATATAAATCATAACACTTAATGTATCATTACATCTGTCATCTTTATGGATAGTGTGCAACTCACCACCATATGGCTACCACATCACCAGATATTGATAAGCCAGAACCTCAGCTAGTATAGATTTGTAGCTCTGTTTAAGCCAATTGAGCTTCACTAATTTACACCAGCTGAGGAACTGGCCTTGTGTTTCTAATAGAATTTTCTGTCACCACAGCCTACCTACATCTCACAGCTATATTATTGTCTACTGGAGGGACTTCCATGGTATGTACCAAAAAAACCTAAACAAACCAAAGGAAAGGTAGGATTCATCTAAGGAAGTACATCCATTTTTTCCATCTTGATTTCCTCCCATCATGATACCAGCTTCTTGAACTGGAGGATCAGGGAAGCTAGTACTGAGTACTGCTCTGATGTCTCCATATGCTGTCTCTGTATTTAAGTATTCTGACCATCTCTGCTCCAGTTCAAATACAAGATGCTGTACTTGGGCTGTAAGGACCATGAGCCATTTTCACCAAGTGCATGTGAATTATGCAAGTCAAATAGTCATACATTTTATATCTGTGCTATGAACTTTGTAGAACCATGATTTATCCAATGCTGATCTTTTACCTCCTTTGTTACGTTAGAGATTTTACTCTGCGATTGGATATTGCTTGACATAAATTTTACCTTTACATTAGAAACTAAAGACTATTTTTAAAATTTCTTTAGCCTCCCTTTTTTTGCTTTGATCCAATAAGAATCTTTCATTGGTGGTTTAATTATTCTTCCACCAGAGTGGATAGAAAATAACAAAATTTAATTTGTATTTTGTATTTATATAGTGCCTTTTATCTGAAGATCTCAAGCATCTGAGGTTGATATTGTATACATTTTAAAATTAGTTAACTGAGGCACATAACAGCTAAGTCCTGATCCAGCAAAGCACTTTAGCATATGCTTAACTTTAAGCACACGGCTAATCCCGTTGCTGGATGAACAGCACAGCACCCCTTGGGACTGTGCATTTGCTTAAAGTTAAGTACATGTTTAAGTGGTTTCCTGGAATGGGGGTTTAATGATTTGCTAATGGTCATAAATGACTCAATTATAAAGTTGACAACAGAACCCAGATTTTCTGATTCTCAGGGCTCAGTTCTTCTTTCAGTATAATTAAGGGGAACGACGAAGAAGTCTGTAGTTTTGTGCCAGTGAAAATATAGTTAGAAGTCAGATCAGAATGAGGCCCTGAGTCACTTGCTCAACACTTAGAAAAGAAGGCATACCATGATTTGTTAATGAACAGAAATATTTAATATTTGCTATTAGGAGTGAAAGAAAAGTACTTCCCATTGTCACATGGTGGTTGGCCTCTTTAAAGGGGACATAGGCCTAGCCCCACCCGTGACACAATTAGCTCACATCCCCAGGTGGTGAGAAGCAGTAAATTCATGTGACTTGTGGGTGAAGTTATTTAATTCAGCCTCCTAGGGAAAGATAGGAGGGCCTAGGGAGAGGCAGGCATATTCTCTCTATCTGGGAGAGAAAATTCTATCCTGGGGCAAAGAAGAAAGACTCTAGGAAAGAAGCCCTGGGAGTTGGTGCTCAGCAAAAGATCAGGGAGTGACATAAAGAAGCCCAGGAAACACTGATGGGGGGAGACTGAAGAGGGCCTAGGGAGGACTGGAAACTGAGCCAGAAGGCTTTATGAAGGGATCTGGGTGAAGAGACAGTCAATGAACTGGATCAGAGACAAGGGTGAAGATGGAGAAGGCAAGGCTTTGCAGAGACCTGTCAGGGCAGGGAAGAGTTACAGAGAGCAGACTCCAGGGGAGAAGGGGGACAAGAGATGCCCCAAGACTGAGTTGTGTTTTGAGTTTTATATCAGTACATTACACCTTGCAAGATGGGGCATTAATGGACAAAAAATCCAATGTGCAGAGTTTATTTAAGGAACCCTGAAGAACAGAAACTGAAGCAGGGCACAACAGAGCTACCTCAGACCTCAACGGGGTGCTTATGAGGGGGCTGCCTGGCATACCCATTGCTTTGACTGTAAATCGTAAAGATCAGCATGCCCTCACTCACTTGCACTGCAGCTGATTTTCAGAGCTCAAAATTGTACTCTAATTGCAGTGTCCGTTCATGCAAATGCTGGTATTTATGCTTCAGTCCTTCTGGGATAATAAGGCACACAGCCATTATCACACTTATTTTTTATATATTCTGTGCTTAAAGCAAATGAAACACTACCCTTGTGTATTTCTCTATTCAGAAGAATCTAAAGACAAAGAGCTTCTTAGAATAAAAGGTTCAGCTCTCTCTTCACAAAAAACATTTTCTGTGACTGGCAAATCAGAAAGTGGTCAATCACAAGACAGCTATATAGATGTTTTTCATTTCTAGTAACAGCAGGATGCTAACAGGAGAGTTAAGAAGACCAAAAAAAAAAAAAAAAAAAAGAAGAAGAAAATCCATTGATTTGTTGACAGAGGCCTAGCAGCTGTCACAGTAAAACACGGTTCTCTTGCACTTAATCAATGTCAGCCTCCAACCAAATCGTTTTGTAGCCCCGATGAAAAGCAATCAAGAGGAACACCTTCATAAGCATGAAACTCACTAGATGGAGTTCAATGAAGTGTGTCGCTAAGCTTAGGCACTCCAAGTGTGATGCATGACCCAAAAGCTAATCAGAAACTCTTAACCCTTGCAAAGAAGGCAACAATTATTGGCCCCTTTTAAAGGTAGCAATTGCATTCCTATCTTGATCTATAATTTTTAAAAGAGATTATGTGTCTACTTTGATGTGTCTCAAAAAGTGAGGAACTACGGTACTTTAAATATAATTCATTTTTGTGGGAGCCAGCACAGAAACAGTGACTAATTTTGTTACTAACCTTTCACGGTGTCTTCTGAGAATACTTACAGCACTAAAAGATGCCTTCATTAGTGTTTCTACCACAGCTCAAAAATGAAATGTGGTGAAGACTAGGAAATTCCTCATCCCTTTGTTTCTAAATGTAAGTCAAAACACTGACATTATACTCTAAGTTATTTAACAGGTCCCCCATACAATTAACTTAAATTTCACATTCATGAGCCTTTTATTGGCCAAACCAGAGGGCAGAGTATGTTATGGAACTAGGCTGTCAAGTTCATTAAAATGAAACACTAACCCAGATAGAGGGCTTTATTTTACAGTTCATTGGAGGGGATGGGCTACATCAGCAATCTTTAGACCATGCCACCAGCAGCATGCAGTATCGTGCTGTCAGAAGTGGTGGTGGCAGTGGAAGTTCACACAGAGGTATTGTTGACATCATGGTGACTGATAATATTTTGAATGCTTCAGCAGCTATCTACTCACTAAATGAAGGAAGAAGGTTGAAAATGAGCCATTTGCTGAATTTTAATTAAAACATAACAGAGCCTCTAGAAGTTGCATATGGTGCAAGGAAATGTATATCCATCAGCTAGTGTGCCATTGTGACAGATATTGCAACCCCATGCAATATCTTTGGGGACCATATTGCATGAAGTGTATGAATGGTGTATTTATGACTGTGGACCAGGGATTGTGTGCAACTCCTGAGGATGGTGAGAGTTGCCACAACTCCACCAGGGACTAAGAATGATGAGGGGTGGTTAAGATGAATCACTCTGGTTGTAAACACTTCCACAAAGGTACGCCTTCTGTGGAGGCTCAGATATACTCGTTCAAAATGGACTTTTCAGACACCAATTGACAAAGAAAGAACTTTTGGCGTAAGAAGGCTGCTTTTAAATAGATCGGGTCTTCTTTCTGATCCAGCAAGTTTGATAGCACCTTTTGTCCAAAAGCCCGAAACCTTGCAGAAGGGTTGAAAAGACTTTTGCCTACTAGGGACCCATAAGACTAAGGGGTGTCCTCTGGTAAGCTTTTAGCATGTATATAGGAACTGTTATTGATCTTTTACATGTTTTCTCTATAATGCTTTTACCTTAAGAATTAATGTGCTTGCTTAGAAGGAGAAGTGTGGTAACTTGTAACTGCTGTCAATACACTTTGTAGCCCATGGAGAGAGAGCAAAGCATAGTTGCTGGCCTTTAGGCAGATTGGCTTGCTGAGGATATCACAGTGAAAGGTAGGGAGTTGTGAAGCCTTAAAAACCCTGGTCAGAATGGAGTGGGACAAGGGTCCCTGTCCAGAGAGAGGTGAAGGCTGCAAACCTGAGACCTGACTGGGAACTCAGTGAACCACAGCAGGGGAGTGGGAGGATATACAGGTGCAGTTACCCTAGAACCATGACAGCCATCAACTAATCCATTTAGTGCAGGTAGGAACATGACGACTCTTCGTCGTTCCTAGCTAGACCCTGAACTGTGCAGCACTTTGTTGTGAAAATAAACTTATCACTTGAATTCAAGCACAGGCCTAGTGGCTAAAAGCTGCTCTTCAAAATCCAGACGTGTCACAGAGTGAGAGAGATAAAGAGAGACAGAAGGGCTAATTAAGAGGGGATTTCTAGAGTACTTTTACTGAATTTGAATGGGAAGGAGAAAAGTTCGTTTTTTCCAGTCTTGGCCCATACTAAGGATTTCTCCCCATGTAAACTCTATCACTCCCAAACTAGCTTTCACACTTATGCTTCCCAATCACTCTCACCCTAAACAGTCAATTACTGTGGTCTGAATGTTTGCTGTTGGTTTCTTCTGAATGTACAAATGATCCTGCTTCTGGTTTTCTACAATTCTGTCCTCTTCCCCACCAACCCCTTCCTCCCCAGGGCAATGTATATGTCTGACCTAAAAATCTGTTCAACTCTGATGCAGCCAATGGAAATTGACATTTCCCACTTCTCAGGTTAGCCTAATGTTAATTAAAGCATCACATGGCACTATTACCATCTGTTTTCATGGACTTCATGCTATTATAAAACCAAGCTGTTTCCACATATGAATAAATATTTAAAGTCAAATGTCAGACTCCTGAATCTGAATACAAATACTAGGATATGGATATATTCTTATGTATATTGTGGTTTTAACAGATAGTAAAGATATATACATGTGTAAAATATATGATATTCAATGTATGTTTTATAGCTGGTATTCAATGTATGTTTTATATTGTGAAATGAAATCATGATCCAGTCAGTCTAGACTATGGAAATAGCACTAAGTTGCTACTGTATATTAGCCAGACACCATTGTTAAGCTTACTGAGAGTTCAGTCAAAAACATCCTTTATCACATGAAATTATTCAGCCAAATTTTCAAAGCAACTATTAACATAAAAATGCACATCTGAAAGGCCTGGGATGAAGTAGCACTGGACACAGAGCCCTTTAATAGGTGAATACTAGTTTGTTGGATGTTCGAAAGCACTACTAATTTATCCACAATGAAAATTACTGAAACCCAGAATACTCGCTAATGAAAGTAGAAATCTGTAAATGACATTTATTGTGTGATGTTAATACAAACTGTAGTAGTATTCCTGAGAATAAAACACGCACAAGTAACATTTTGTGAATTCTCATTCAAAAGTTCAGGGCAACTTCAATTTCTTTCAATTAACTAAAATACAGTCAAAAGTTAGTATGGATTTTGTTTTGCTCCATGAAGGTCTTGCCTATATGGAGAACTAGTGCATGGCAAGCCAGGGTGAATGTACAGTGTGGTATCAGGGTCCACACTGCCTGTTAGTATCCAGTAAATTAGCATACTGTATATTCCCACCCTGGCTTGGCACATACTAACTCTCTGTATACACAAGCCCTTAGAGTCCTGCTATTCCTCTTGATTCTCTGCTTGCTCTGGAAGTTCAATTGGCTTAATAACTGCTTTGATTGGGGACCATGTGTACTGTTGTAATCATGGCTAGTGCTGTTATATGTAGTATAATGCTCCAATCACAGCTCACTCTGTACTGCTGGAACTAGGGAATGCAGAGGGATTGCTTCACCAGCTTACTAGGGCTATTCCTATGGAAATATAGGATAGCAGCCACACAGTGACTGGTAAGACAAAGTCTGCATCAAGCCCTTTTGGCATGCCTTTAGTCACAGGACCTCAAATCATGTGACTGTAATAGGTTGTGCTCACCACCGGGGCGCCTCCTGCTGGTTGCTCCAGAAATTAGCTCTGCCCATCAGGAGTGTCTCACTCTCCGTCACTGCTTCTCCACTGTCTCTGCTGATTGTGGGGACCCATGTCGCTCCCGGACCATGGCATCCTCTTCAGTGCCCTTCTGGGGGAACCAGCAGTCCTTCGCCCAGCCTTTCGCCGCAGTGGGCAAATTGCAGCCCCCTAGTTCAGCCCATCACTCAGGGGCAAACTGCAATCCTTTGGCTGGCCACTTCCCTCAGCGGCCAGGAGAGCAAAGGTGGTGGTGGTGGGGCAATAGTAATAAATATTATAAAAGGAGAACTCTCCTTGCATTACGATACACTAAACTCCTTTTACCAAAGGAAAACCATGATTTCCCCCCCTTCTCATTTGACTCAAGAAAGGGCATGAAACGCCTGCTTGGTCTCTTCTATCAGGATCTTCTCTGAAGTGGCAGAATTTGGTAAACCGGTATTGCTGACACGTATAGATATTTGATGGGCTGTGTGCTGTGAGTGTTGTAAAATCGTAGGACTGTAAGGGACCCTGTGAAGTCAACTAGTCCAGTCCCCTTTACTCATGGCAGGGCTAAGTGTTATCTAGACCATCCATGACAGGTATTTGTCAAACCTGCTCTTAAAAATCTCCAATGATGGAGATTCCACAACCTCCCTAAGCAATTTATTCCAATGCTTAACCACGCTCACAGTTAGGAAATTTTTCCTAATGTCCAACCTAACCCTCCCTTGCTGCAATTTAAGCCCATTGCTTCTTGTCCTATCCTCGGGGTTAAGAAAAATAATTTCCCCCCCTCCTCCTTGTAGAAACCTTTTATGTACTTGAAAACTGTTAGCATGTCCCCTCTCAGTCTTCTCTTTTCCAGACTAAACAAACCCAATTTTTTCAATCTTCCCTCATAGGTCATGTTTTCTAGACCTTTAATCACTTTTTTTGCTTTTCGCTGGACTTGTACTATTGTGTTTCTTGGGGCAGTTCTCTTGTAGGCAAAACTCAGTTTGACTGTTGGCCATTTTTAATGCAATTGCTGGGGCTTTGTATGTGCTAGAAGTTTGCTCTGTGAAATCAAGGTGAGACTTGCCTGTTCAATACTCACCAACATCACAGCCTCTGATTCTGCTATATACCAGGAGATGCTTTAAAACGCCAGTTGTGCAATTTAAAGTGCCAAGTTGAGAGAGACCATTATTTAGTGGATATAGTACTGGACCGGGACTCAGGAAACCTGGTTCTATTCCTGGCACTCACTGATCTGCTGTGTGACCTTGGACAAGTTATTTCATCTTTCACATCCGATGAAGTGAGCTGTAGCTCACGAAAGCTTATGCTCAAATAAATTTGTTAGTCTCTAAGGTGCCATAAGTACTCCTATTCTTTCTGTGCCTCTGTTTCCCATCCCATCCTTCATCGACCTTGTCCATGTGGACTGTAAGCTCTTTGGGGGCAGGAACTGTCTCCTACTATGAATTTGTACTGCATCTACACAATGGGGTCCTGATTTCAGCTGGGAACTACTGTTACACAAATAATTGATCATAACAGTGTTTATCACTGAATTTATGAACATACTGGATGTCTTCACAGAGAAATACCTGCACCCTGGACCCCCTCCAGAGCCCACCATAGTTAATGGCAAGGCCTCCATTGACTTTGGTGGGCTTTGGACAAGATCCCTGTGAACAACCTTGCTTCATTGGAGAATACAAAAAGCTTTGAAAGAGCCATCGTTTCTTGTGTAGATGATGCACCACAATATTTTTTGTAACTTCATTTCATGCCATAATGCTACATAGCACATTGTAAATGTATCCCCCAATGTCTGGGATTTATGTGTGATTTAAACCCCTTTCACAATGATATAATGCAGTCTGACATACCATAAATTGTTTTGAATAATGCATTATTTCAGAAGCTCTGAGAATAACTAAACATTGTGTGCTTTTGCTCAAAAACTGATTGTTGCTCCAATTTCATTGCTACTTCAAACTAATCCAGCTAGTATGTGTTGGAGTGGGATGGGTAGGGGAAGGAAGTTTGTTTGGTATTTGTTAGTTTAAAAAACCCCCCCAAATGCTTACCATTGAGAGGTAATCAATCAATTTGTGTTTTGCGGTTGTAGTTTGTATAGTGCAAATATTTCAGCATACCGTAGGAGCGTCTGAGTCAGACTTAGAGAGGGAAAAGTTAGGCTCCTTAATTTTTTTTATTCTTGTTCGAAAACGAGCACAACCAGGTATAAATATAAAACTGCAGAACAGAATATAATAGGAGCGTCTCAAAACATCATCCAGTTTTTCCCAGATGCACTCACTGTTGAACAACTAGCCCACATGCCCTGGGTTTTAATCCACTTACTTTCTCTGTCTGATCCATTTAATCTTCATTTAATGATGCTCATGATAATCACAATCACAAAGGCCAGTAATACAGAATCTGTTTTTTCTTACTACTTTCCCTCCAAGGTATTCACAACAATTTGTATATAAAATATTTTTCCTTTCTCCTTTCCTGCCTCTCGTAGTACCGTGCCACTTCTTCTCTGCTCTCTCATATTCCTCTTTCTTTCTACCTCTTCCTCTTGCTCTTATCTTATTTTTCTTTTTAATAATTGTGGTTATGATACTAAGCTCTTACATACTACTTTTAGTTTCAGCTGCATGAATATTCTGCGATATTCTTTCTTAAAATTTACTATTTCCACAAACATTCTTTTCAATTAGTTTCTATGCTAGAATACTTGCAGAAGGCAAACCCAAAAGGGGAGTGGTAAAAGTCAAAGCAAATTTATTTAAAATTTTGAAAGAATATTACTGGAATAATGTTTTTATTATTGTTTCTGCTCTGGTTATAATAGATTCTTCATTTTGACATATATTTGGCAGAACTACAAGTTGTTACAATATACTATGGGTGAAATTCACCCCTCTGCAAAGGACCAACACAAGATCTGTTAATCACTTAAGACCTTTTTTGAACTGAAATATATTTCTTATGGTTTCAGTTTTCCTGTGAGATAAAGCACTGTGCTGCAGCTGTTAAGAAGAGCACCCCAGTTCATTTCTAATTCAGTTTTAGGGTGTGTCATAAATATAAAGGGAAGGGTAACCACCTTTCTGTATGCAGAACTATAAAATCCCTCCTGGCCAGAGGCAAAACCCTTTCACCTGCAAAGGGTTAAGAAGCTAGGATAACCTCCCTTGCACCTGACCAAAATGACCAATGAGGAGACAAATTACTTTCAAAGTTGGAGGGGAGGGGAAACAAAGGTCTGGGTCTGTCTGTGTGATGCTTTTGCTGGGAACAGAAAAGGAAGTCTTAGAACTTAGTAAGTAATCTAGCTAGATATGCGTTAGATTTCTGTTTTGTTCAAATGGCTGGTAAAATAGCTGTGCTGAATGGAATGTATATTCCTGTTTTTGTGTCTTTTTGTAACTTAAGGTTTTGCCTAGAGGGATTCTCTATGTTTTGAATCTGATTACCCTGTAAGGTATTTACCATCCTGATTTTAGAGGTGATTCTTTTACTTTTTCTTTAATTTAAAATTCTTCTTTTAAGAACCTGATTGTTTTTTCATTATTCTTAAGCTCCAAGGGTTTGGGTCTGTGTTCACCTATGCAAATTGGTGAGGATTTTTATCAAGCCTTCCCCAGGAAAGGGGGTGTAGTGCTTGGGGGGATATTTTGGGGGGAGACGTCTCCAAGTGGGCTCTTTCCCTGTTCTTTGTTTAATACTTTGGTGGTGGCAGCATAAGGTCCAAGGACAAAAGGTAAAAGTTTGTACCTTGGGGAAGTTTTAACCGAAGCTGGTGAGAATAAGCTTAGGGGGTCTTTCATGCAGGTCCACACATCTGTACCCTAGAGTTCAGAGTGGGGAAGGAACCTTGACAGGGTGAAATTCACCCCCGTGCAGGAGAATAGCACAATGTTTAAGGGGAATGTATGTAACTTATATAAAGGCCTTATGCCAGGCTTCTGCCCAGGAATGTATTTTGCCCTATATCAGTTAGAAATGAACTGTAGAACTCTCCTAAAGACACTGAGCTGTAGCAAATAAAGCAGAGGAAAATGAAAACCACAATAAACATTTATAGACACCCCAAGTTGATGATATTTTCAAAGAATTATAAGAAATTTTAGTAAACATTTGGAAAGTGCTTTTGGAGTTTCCAGAATAGGAACCAACTACAATATCTAAACTATCCATCCACAATATGTGAACCCTGTCTGTTCATGCAATTCAGATATTTACCTCTTGATTACTTGCTGTATATTGAGATAATGCCTTTTAATCTGGTGAGGATACTTGTGCAACAAAGGCAAGCATCTTTAATAGTAGATAGTATTAATTGAGTAGTGCACTTAACTAACATTGTGCTGTCTCTGAAGAGATAATATTGTTTTTCAGAGAGTGCAAGCTATTACCAGCAGGAGAGTGAGTTTGTGTGTGTATGGGGGTGAGGGAGGGGGTGAGAAAACCTGGATTTGTGCTGGAAATGGCCCAACTTGATGATCACTTTAGATAAGCTATTACCAGCAGGACAGTGGGGCGGGAGGAGGTATTGTTTCATGGTCTCTGTGTCTATATAATGTCTTCTGCAGTTTCCACGGTATGCATCCGATGAAGTGAGCTGTAGCTCACGAAAGCTTATGCTCAAATAAATTGGTTAGTCTCTAAGGTGCCACAAGTACTCCTTTTCTTTTTGCGAATACAGACTAACACGGCTGTTACTCTGAAACCTGTCTTTATTTCATATCTTTCTCTGCTTCACCTGTACTCTATCTTCTAATCTATTTACATCAAGACTGAGTAAAATTTTCAAGAGCAGCTAAGTGATTTAGGACCCTAATGCCATTAACTTTCGATGAGACTTGGGCTCCTAAATCATATAGTAGAATGTTCAATAGCACCTATGTGTACGTTAAAAATAAGAGCAGTTTCAAACAGCTCCATTCAAACAAACAAGCAAACAACGTACCTCCCAATATAGTTCTTTCTTCCCATCGAATTGGTCCAGGCAATATTTAAGGACAGGTTTAAGGACTAATATCTCATGACCCATCAGCATTAGAAACTGCCAAGGATGCCTGATATATTAATTAAATGGCTCAGTAATTTATCACATTACAACAATACCACATAGGTACTGTGTATATGGGTATGTATGCACATTTAGTGGAAACATTTTTATGACAATACCATTAGATTTTTAGTCTTGCTGCCCTGGTATGCAGTGTTTGGAGGGTAATTCTGAATGTTATCTGATCAACAGAAGTGATGAACCATCAACTTTTATGAGCACTACATTTATTTAAAAAACAAGTGAAAAACAATCCATTAGAAAAATCTACATAAACTCATATCTCCTCTTACCTAAAAATATACACATACACATCTTTACTTTGGGGGAAAATGGTCCCTGACTAAACCTACAGTTGAAAAGCACCTCCGCATTACAAAATTGCTTATTTTCCTCAGGAATGCAGAAAAAGAGAAAATGAAGACCTTGTCCAAATGCAAACCCACCCTTAAATGAAGTGTGAATGCCAATAAATTAAAGCAGTGGTTTGGCAAGCACCGTTCCAAACAACACGTTTAGACAGCAGTACCTAGGTGTTATTGCTGGATCTGAAATGTGCTCCTGTAGACTTAGCAACCTGATTAGGTGCTTACGTAGAGCAAAACAGATATTCTGCCACACTAATGCGAGACAGTTTCTGCATTAATAACTCTGACAGCAGGCTTATAAGCAATGTGCAAAGATCTTGTCATAAATATATTCATCAATTCATATATCCCCCCTCTATTTTATGCTTCACGTATAAAGAATAAGACATGTTCTAATGGCTTACGGGGGGTTGGATTGTAAAGCAACACATGCAGCACTGGAGTCAAATTTTATTTAGCTTTCCACTTTAAGAAGACAAATGCAATGATTTCTCTCGCTGCAGAGACAGAGCTGACTTAAACCCCGCGTACACATTTTGATCAACTCCCGTCCAAGACTGATTGCCCCTTTCACAGGCTGTAACTGGAATTTATTTTTTAAATACAGTTACACTTAAAATTATTACTCAAAATTAATTTATTCCAACTTTGGAAGTTTGGCCAGTGCAAATCCAGAATGAGTGCTTTTAAGAAAACGTCTCCTGAGCCAATAAACATGAATTATACACAATATTGTTCCATAAAATAAAATTGTACATAGTTTGTAGGAGGAAAAAAAAAGCCCTCAAACAGGCTCATTTTTAACTTTTCAGACCTTCAAAACTAGCCAAACATTGCAATTTAACTTCTTGGCTTCGCTTTTGGTGGATGGAGAAAGAAAATAGGAAGGGCATTAGAACAAGGAAAAGAAGGATCTGCCAGGCAGTGGGGATGCAGAATTTCAAAGAGGCATTGGCACAGGTAATAAAACTGTGTGCCTTTCAAACCATTTTTCACAGGTCTTTTTCCCCCTCAAGCCCTTTTCACGAGGAAAGCTACTAATCATTATGATTAAATATTTGCTGATCGTGCCATAGGACTCCATGGTACATTACACAGCAATTAAAGAAATCGGGCCTTTACACCAGTTTGACATCAAAGTAAGTCCAAGTAACTAGATGTGCAAAATGGTATAATGGCATGGAGAGTCAGGCCCATGGTCTCTTACCATCTAAGGCATCAAGCCTGCAAGTTACAACAAGTGGGTGGACTCCCCCATCAAAGTGGAAACCCGTTTAGCTTGATGGGGCTCCTGGCTGGAACACTGGTTCACTCAGACATTGTAACTGTCCAAAGCAGGGTCTAAACAGAGTATCACTGAGAAAAAGACTGAAGGAAATTGTATCAGGCAAGATGAAGACGAGGAGGAAGGAATATATCAAATAAGGTAACCTTGTCCAGTAGAAAGGGCATTGGATTCAGGAGACCTGGATTCCATTCCTGCCTTTGACACTGACCTGCTCTGTGACCTACAAGTCATTATAAGCTCTCCAAGGCAGGGACTGTCTCCTGCTATGTATTTGTACAATGCCTACCTGACACAAAATGGACCCCATTGTCTGTCAGGGCCTTTAGATACTGCTGTAATACAAGTAGTTATTTTTATTTACTGAGGTGACTGTCATCATTACACATCATTTTAGTTCCTTTATTACTATTTGTATTTTTCTCAGAATATGGATGGATTAAAGTTTGTGAGGGAAAAGTGACTTTGAGGAGGGATTTGAGGGAAAAGTGACTTTGAGGAGGGATTTGAAGGAAAAGAGGGGTTGGCAGACGACATTTCAAGTTTAAGGCACAAAGGAGTATGTGGAAGAAGGTTACAAACAGGAAGTGGAAGGAAACAGTAAACCTTTAGGATACTCTTGCATCGTTAGGATTCAAAAGACTCTTTGGGTCAGATTCTACTGGAATAACTGTTGACTTCACTGGACTTCCTCCAGATTTACCTCAGTGTACCTGAGGCAGAATTTGGCCCACAGAGTTAAGTTTTAACCAAAAATTGTGAAGTAGAAGAAATATCTAATGGAATATAGCAAATGATCCTTGACTTTCTGGCTGCCCTCATTCAGCATATACACCTGTATGTTCTGAAAACTGTGTGAGGGTGTGTGTGAGAGAGAATTAAGGGCTCAAAAGAGCTTGAATTGCCTTGCTTTTGGACATCCCTACGTACTTGTCATGCTGCACTTGCATGTGCTTCCAAGAAGCACAGTTGGTGTCTGGGAAGCATGCCTAACAATTAGAAGTTTAACAAAAGGAAAATAGAAAACTATGTTTCTAGGTTGAGTCTATCTTTACTCTTAAACAATAGGGAAAATTTCTTATTTTTGTGCAAAACAGGGTGCTGGGCCATTGTTTGAAATTTAGGCTCTTTTTCGATTCTTTTCACAGTATCATCTCACCGTCAGAAACTTTCCATAACAAGTTACAAGCTCCGCTGTCCGAATCCAACGTATAAGAGAGATTTCTACATACAGCTTAGCCTGAATTTGGGTAGTTCAAGGCATGTTTATCCAACTTTAAACGTATCCATTGTGGGATTTTTTCCATTTTTAGGATTAAAATGGATTTTTACATTAAGTGCAGGAAATCCTAAAAGGTTTTTTTGCCCTTGAAATATGTCTTGGATGATTAATGAGAGAGCTACCTGCTTATTTATTTTTTTAGTAGCTAATTCTTTTATTTAGTATTACTAATGGGAACCAATACAAATTAGCAGTGGTCACATCTTTGAATGATGAAGCATTACAAAGATCTTGAAACCAAATTCAAAAGTGTCAGAAAGTTACCTTGTCAGAGGATGAGAGTTGGGTGCTTAATTAAAAACATTTTACAAACATGTTATTCAAAATATGTGGTGAAATTCATATGTATTCGCAAAAATCTGAGACTTTTTCATCCATGTCTATAAGGTGTGGGTAGCATTCACTTTTGCACAGCAGACTGGCACAAGACCTATGCACCATTTACATTCCACATAAGTGCCTGATCTCAGTACATTTTAACCCTGACTAGTTAGGCAGTGCTGAGCGCTTTGTCCTGGTAGACACTCTGAGCATTGTGCTCACTAGCTTGTTTAAATGTGATTTGTAACAATTATGATACAATTTCCTAATATACACAAGTCTTAAAATGAGTTATTGGTTCACTTTCCAAACTCACTGAGAGTTGATTCGACAAAGCACGTAGGCTTGTACTTAACTTATAAGTGTATGCTTAAATGTTTAACTGAATCTGGCTCAGTTCTTGGCCTGCTTGCTGAGACTGCCAAGCATGGATGCTAAGTAGTGACAATAGTGATGACTGATTCTGTGATACTATCCTATATATTAATTAAGAACTGGACTGAAACTATCAGGTCATTTCACACAGGTCATCAAGCACTGTGATAGGACAAGTTCCAACCTAGTCAGAAAGGGGTTAAAGGGCTCCTCTGGGCTCTATCAGCCCCATCCCCTGGCAGCTTTGAAATGTAGTGAGTGACTGGAGGAAGGCCAGATCTCTGCAAAATTACGGCATTTCGCATGAAGTCAAACCACTTTATGCTCCGATCACAGTGAATCAGAGGGCTGGTAAGGAATTGTTTTCAGCAAAATTCTTTTTCTTGTAAATGTCAATTTGTCAAAACCAAAAATATCCTGCAGGAACTTGTTGGTTTCAACCAAGTGTTCATTTAGAAAAAAAAAAAAAGGAAAAGTTTTGAAAACATTTTGACAAAATCCTGTTTTGACATTTTCAGAACAAACATTTTGATTTTCAGTTCGAGATTACCTTTTGTTTAGAAATTTAAGTTAATGTTTAGTTTGCATGTGGTATGTTTTTAATTTAAAAGGTCAAAATTGAAATGAAATGTTTTGAAATTATTGGAACTGAAATATTTCAGTTGACCCCCACTTTTTTAAATTTTCTGTTTTTTAAAATGTTTGAGACGTTGACTTACCATTTTTCAAACGCTCAAATTCTTGTGGGATGGAAAAATAATTTCCCACCCACCTCTAGTCAGAGCTGTACATGCATTCAAATTGCACGGTTTAGGCAACCACTAAGTGAGTGACTGCTCTTGTTTATATAGTCTGATGAATTGCAGTGGGGAACTGACATAGCCTGCTCCTCAAACTCACTTTCTCAGGACTGGGACCCAAATTGGCAGCTACTGAGGCTGATCTCTATGTAATGTGGTATACTAATAATCATCATCCTAATGCTCTGGGTATATTTAATATAAAATACTCTTGAAATTCGAAATGTCCAAGGAGGCAGTTGTGCCCCAGAAATGTCCACCATTCTGAATTAAATTGGGGCTCAGTGGCCTGGACCTTAGAGAAGTCTATTCATTGGTCTGATGATCTGAGAGCAGGAGGTGGTAGGAACCACGCAGCCCGGGAGGGGAGTGTAGTGGAATGGTGTGAAGGACACACATTGTTCCCTACCATCTGTATGGAGATTACAACCTGGAGCTTTATTATCATCACTGCTGAACCTCTTCCTCGATGGGGGATTATGCTTGCACATTATTTTGCTGCCTAAAGGCTTGTTTACATGGTGGGGTAGTGCACGCTATGGAGGTGTGACTTCTAAAGCACACTAACATGTTACATATTAATTGGTCCATGAAGACCCTGCTGGTGCACGCTAATAGTTCCTGTGTGTACATTAGGTAACCTTCAGTTTGACCTTTCAGTGGATTTTGTGGCCATCTACCCACTAAAACCTTTTGGTGGAGAGGGATGGATTGGGTCCTGCCCCTGGTAGGTGTGACAAGGCCAGGGGAATGGTTAGGTCCTGCCCCAAGGGGGTGGGAGGTCCAGGGGTGTGTTGCAGAGGTGAGCCCACTCCTCATTCACTGCTCTGTGATTGTTCATGTCCTGCAGGGTTGGGCCAAGCTCCCTGCTCTGATGTGTTGGATCTTGATACAGCAGGATATGTGTGCATCTTGTTGGATCTTGTTACAGCAGGATATGTGTGCATACCCTGTTTCCTTCCTGGCCCCAGTCCTAATGAATCACCTCCCAGAACTAGGCTGCGATGGGCCAAATAAAATGATTTGGCAGCCGGATTAAGGCCCATGTTGCCAGTTGCCCATCCCAGGTCTGTATGGACAATGAATGTGCAACATATTAGTGTACGTTAGAAATCACACCCTTATAGTGTACATTACCCCACCCTGTAGACAAGATCTTAATCTTTCTGCTTATTGTTCCTTGAAGCTTATCCATAACATCCTCTTACTGGTTGGAACCAATCTGGAAGAGGAGTTTTTGGTTAAAAAAATTCCTCTTTGATGCCTTAAGTAAATATTTCTCTTTCAAGAGTGAGTTCTACTTTCGTGATTTCCTTAACTTGAACCCAATCATGATTGAGATGAAGGATATGATTTGAGCCCTTCCAATGCTCATCTGATATATTAGGATTTATGAAGTGTGGAAAAGAGAGGGTTAGTGTACTGCGTACAGGAGCTTAAAAACATTTCCTGAACTGAGAGGGACATACCACTTTGATAAATCCTTTTTTTTTTCATGTAAATTTTTCATCTAGAATTTGTTTTATCCAGATCTAGTTCCCTTTTGGCCAAGTAAAAATGGATTCTTTGTTGTCCTTTTTGTATTCTTATTGCAATACTTGTCAAGAGAATGAATATGCTATGCCATTCTGTTCTCATTACAGTCTCACTATTGTCTCTAGAAATAACAGATGTTGTGCTTTTCTCTATTCTTTCAAGCTTTGTAACATGAGTGATACTGAACTAACATTCCTTATCTCATTCTATAGTCTCATTCTGGTGGCAAAGGACTTGTCTCAGATAACGATTAGCCTAGTGCTCAGGTTATAATATTAGTGCTGTATAAGTTATAATATTTCAAATATGCTGTAGAGAGATTATCTTTCTGTGTTCAGCTGTAGGAAGTTGTGTGTCATATAATGCAGAATTTTCACAATACATTTAAATAGGCAGGATACCATTTGGCAGCAAACATTTTTAGTTTTTATAAGGAATGAGAATAACTAGAAACGCTTATCATCATCATCAAACCCTAGACTTTCCTCTCCATCCCTCCTCTCTCCATTCCCCAAAGAAATAGTGTAAGGCTAACAATGTCAGGCAAAGGCTTTGGACATGAAAACAGAGAGCTGTCACATTCTGGCAGCTAAGTAAAGGTGTAAAACACTAAGCAGAAGCTGTAGAATTTAGGATATGTAATCCATATTGTTATCTGTTGAGGTGAACAGGTAAATGGACGCAATAACCACGTAAGACTTGTTAATCACATCATCTTCCAGAAAAGATTTTAACAAAAGGGAGACCCAAATGAGGCTGTACTCAAATTCAAGCCATCTGGCACCGGAAGTAACCCAGACAAGAGCCATGCAAGCAGCTGCAGAAAGAAGAATATAAGGACGGAACATCTTTTAGCAATCCCTTTAATGGTATTGTTGGAAAGCCAAGGTCAGGGGATCAGTGACACAGAACAATCTTGTACTCTGCTCCAAGATTCCCTGAGTGACTGTCAGAGGTATTTGTTTTCATTTTTTTTTATAGTGTGGTATTTACCAAACTGAGATGAATAAAACTTCAGACACAATTCATTATCAACACATTGAAAATACAAATAAAAGCCATAATAAATATTATTTCTTCAAGATGTAAAAAAATGTTAATTTCTCTAGGAACTATATTCTGTATAGGAATTTCAATGCTTCTAATCCATAATGATTTCTGCAGAAGCACTTTTTATGAAGCAATCCCATAGGCCAGATACAGAAACTTTTCACAGAGGTTTTCCTCTATAGAAAATTTATAGAACTCTAAGAGAATTTTTAGGAGAATATTTTTACCGGAGACGACAAGTCTGGCAGGTAATCCTAGCTAATGTATGTAAAGAGAAGCTAATGTACAGTCAACCCTACAGCAACTAGTGGTAATTGTTTTCCCTGGAACAGAATATATGATTTTTACATTACAGAAATGGAACTGTAATAGGTGAGAAAAATGGAAAACTGTATTTTGAGATGCAAGCTACAATAAAAAAAATTAAGGAAATACAAAAACAATTATCACAGAGAAATCTGTAAGTCAGCTTTCCCATAAATGTGAGTAAACATTTCTTATTATTCCCTACATCCCATCATATGGGTAGAAAAATGATAGATTTCTTACTATACCTTGTCTCTAGCATGCCTTTATTGGAAAGGCAATTGCAGACTTCTCTGCTGCACTCATGCTAAACACACTCTTTTAATGTAGTTTATGTGTGTGCAATTTCTTAATTTTTTAAAAAAAGGAAACAGAAAAAACAGACATCCCATCTTATTGACACCCACATGGGTTGTCAGCAGCGAAGGAACCGTTAGCATCAACAGCATGGACCTCTGCCACTTGAGCTAACAGAGTAACTGATAGTGGCAGGCTGTCACTCACTATGTGGACCAGCACTAGAGGAGGATAGGACAGTTTGCCAGTGGGTTTCACAGACATTTACTGATGGCAGAGGAATGGTGAGACTCAGAAATCTTGGATTCCATTCCAGGCTCTGAAGGGAGCATGGTTGAGTGGGCACAGGCATTTCTGCCTGTGCCTCCCCAAGCTTAACCCCTTCTACCCAGTCCCCTCCAACCTGTTCCATCCCAGTTCTGTCCCTTACCCCCTCCTGGTTCATGGTACCAAAGCCATTCTCCTTCCCTGCCCAAGTACCAGTCTCCTCTCCTCAGCTTTCTTATCTCAGTCCCTGTCTCCTTGCCCACCCAATCCCAGTTCCCCCCTTCCCTCCTTGTCTCTAATCTCCCTGCCCAATATGTTACAGACTCCCTTCTCTGCCTCCTTGTTTTACCAGTTTCTCCCACCCATTTGGTCCCAGTCTCATTCTCCCTTCTCCAGCTCAGTGCTTAATTTGTGCCACGGCTTGCCAGGGCTGAGCCCTAGCACCTCTAGGCTTGGCACTTCATAGCCTTGGCACCTCTGAGCTCAGTCATAAATGTAAAAGAATTGCTTGAGCCTGGGAGCCTAAATTGCTTGAGCCTGGGCACCTCTTTCATTATAAATTAAGCAGTGCTCCAGCTCCTTATCCAGTGTCAGTCCCACTCCAACCCTCTACCTGTCTTGAAGTCTCCGTCTCCCTGCCTCACCAGTCCCATTTCTCCCCTGCAGCCCCATCTCTTTGGCACAGTTGTCTCTTCTCTCATTCTGCCCCTGTTTCCCCACCTCTCCACAGGGTCTTGTCCTTGTCCAACTTGTCCCAGTCTTCTCCACTCCCAGCAGTGGGAGTGGGGAGTCATTGATACCACAGGAAAGACAGACTCCTTGTTCTCAGTCAGTGCTTAATTTGTAATGAAAGATGTCCCGGGATTCAAGCAATTAGGTGTTGGGGCTCAAGCCATTTTTTTACGTTCAAAACTGATGCAGCAAGCCCAGAAGTGCCTTGGCTATGAACTGTCAAGCCAAGAGGTGTCAGGGCTCAGACTTGGCAAGCCCTGGCACAAATTAAGCACTGCTCTCAGTTCCAGTTTCCAGCCCAGAGCAGCCATTACAGGGAACATTTTTCTGAGCCCTAGTAGCTCTGGGATGCAGCAGGCTCAGTCCATCTGTGAAGATGGAACATGCACAGTCTGGTCAGCAGTTAGGAGCTGTGAGAGTCTCAAGGATGTTCAGTGATGATGAAATCATGTTAAACTCTCACAAGGCTCTACTGGGCATGTGTGAATTGTGATTTTTTAAAAAAGGTTTATAACTTGGCTAAATTTGGGCCAATTTTCACAAAGCACATCCCTAACACAAAGGCCACCACCTGCCAAATTTAAAGTTACTGCTTCAAAGCTTGGTAGTACTGAAGCATTGCACCGAAAGTCTCAAGGATTTTTCTTAGCATGGGGGTGTGAGGAAATTTATTTTTCCATGCTTCTCTTCTTGAAAACAGCTGAAATTGGCTGAATTTCTCCAAAAATAAATAACTTTATTACCCTGAGGCAGAAACTCCACATACAAAATTCAGCCCAAACAGCTGAAGTTTGGCAAAGTTGTAAGCAACTGAAAACAGGGTCTTATAATGAGAAGTGTTGTGCATCCTTAATAATAGGCAGTACTACCTGCTCAGCCTATGCTAATTACAGCTTAGAATTGGGGAGATATTCGGCTCTCTAAACAGTGATTATGGAAAAATGTCAGAGATGCACCAAATCTCTTAATTATTTGGTTAATTCCTGTGTTTGTTTGTTTTGTTTTAAAAGGGACCAAACTGAGGTTTTTCATGCAATATCTCACCCTCATATTTGGAGGGCTTTGGAACACGATTCAAATCCCATTGCAGTCAACTGGATACGTTCTAGTGACATCCATGGGAGTTTAATTGAGGCCTTGGATGGACCCATATTCAAATCAACCCTGATTTCTATTTTGTAGACTTATCCTTAGGTTTTTGCCGTCTCTAAAAATAAATGGGCAGAACTGAACACAGGCCAGCTGCTCCTGCTGTATTCTGCAAAATGCCCAGTAGAAAACAGCGCTGTGTAGCACCCATTCTCAGCTGTGTAGTCCCTTGGATTGTTAGAAAATTATGTTATTGTTAGAAATTGTTTAGAAATTTTGTAATGCTCATTAATGTCTAATTATGTCAAAAGTCCTGTTTTGACATTTTAGGAACAAAAAGGTTTGTGTTTTCATTTCAAAATGACTTTTTCTTTTGATTTTTTTTAATTTTGTATATTATAAAATTTTTAAAAGTCTAAATTGAAATGAAATTTTTGATCAATTTGAAATCTTTTTTTTCAGAATGTTTGTTTTCAGAGAATTTCAAAATTTGGGGGTTTCATTTTGATTTGAAACTAAGACAAATTTTGACATCTTGAAATCCTTCACAAAACAGAATTTCTGTCGCCTGCACAGCTCTAGTAGCTAGTGCACACTTTCATACTGGGAAAGACCGGTACTAAAACAGTCTTCAGGATAGTGGTATTAGCGCCATGGGAGAAAAAGCTCAGGACTTTGAGCAGAGGGGCTGGCATCTTGGTATCTATAGGACTGAAACTGAGATTCTGTGCAGTTCCTCAGACTCTGTAAAGTTAGGATCTATGTTCCTGAATCCTTTCGTGAGGCTAATTGTCCCTTCTCAAAGACCAGAATACCTCAAGTTGTCCATGAGGTCAGCACCATAGCTTATTTGCCTTAGCAAAGACTTGTCTTTCCATAAGTTTTTTCTATGGAGGGGAATGTTACTGCTCCATTTACTTAAGCATTTTCAATAAAGAGCACAGATTGGTCTCCTAAATTTAGGTGATGGTTTTCCACCTTTAAAGTATCATGAGTTACTGAAAAACACTTAATGCATTCCTCTCCACAAATTACAAATCAAAATTTGGGGGGGAGGGGAGATGGGAGGGATATGCTACATATTTGTGTGAACATAACAAGAAAATGTTTTCATTAGTTTTCTAAATGTACTTTTTGTGCAAGTGTTACAAAGTTAAAATGTCAACCCTAACTGACAAAATATATTGACAAAGAAGAATAATTTAAATAATATTAAAATAAAGAACACTATTAAACAATATAGAACAGTGGAAATCATACCTATCATATACAGATATGACAGACACACCTTATCCAGCTCTGATCTAATCATGAATGATTATTTAAATACCATGACAAGTAACTTATTTTCAGAGAGAGTGCTCCAAATTCAATGTTTTTGCAATATAAGTAAATATGAACATTTTTTATTGAGAAGGCTGACAAATGTACCTGCATAAATCCCACAGGGTTCCTTTTTCTACCTACATGTTGGAAAATTGTAGGGGAAATAGAGAAGGCATTTTTATCCTGCTAATTGGGGGAAAAGGTAAAGTGATAGATTTTGACTCATTCATACATATTTCAGCCATGTCTTTATATGTGTTTGTATCTCAGCACCTACCACAATGAAGATTTGATTTTGATTGGAGTCAGCAAGCACTATTGTAATAGTAATAATAATGACATATATAGGACACATTTAAAACATTAATTGTAGCTTTAGAGGTATTACTTGTTCTAGTGGTATGTTCCCATTTTAGTACAAAGAATATCACTGGGATTGGTAATATCTCTAAATGCGGAGGGAACTTTTTAAGTGCAACGACTGTAGTGAGACATTATAGATGGAGATCTGTATGGAGTCAAAAGGGAACCTAGAAAATGGGTTTATGTATTTTAGTGAAAGAACACTCTTTGGTTCAGTATCTCTGAAAATAAATTTTCCCTTTATAGTAATTTTCTTCTTGGTTATAGAGGCTCTTTTCCTTTAGTTCTAAGGGAGAAAGGAGCTATTGGAAGTTGTTTTTATAGCACATATGAAACCATAATTAGAAAGAGAGTATTGATCATTTTGCAACTGTAATCACAAAAATCTCTTTCTATGTTGCAAAATTGAAAATAGTGTAAGGTGGCTTTCAGTTAGGACCACAAGTGGGCTAAGCAAATCCCTTATTTCTACTTGCACTTGGTGCTTCAGTTGACCTCTAATATAATTCTGTTTCTTTCTGTGTATAATTATTCCCCTAAATAAGTTGTTTCAAATGCACACTATGTTCTAGATTTTATAAAATAGTGTTATCAAAGTTTCCTATACAGAATAAGCTGTGACAGAAGTAGCTCTTTTCTGTTGTAAGACCCTGCAAGCATATTGTTCCTTTGTGAAATACTTTTACTGGTATTTTTCCTTTTGATCTCTGTGGAAGAGAGGATATTATCATTTTGATCTAGAGTAATACTTGGCCTCACCCAACCAATCCAGCAACTTGTCAAAGCACAGCATGGGGTATGTATCAAATTTCAATATGGCATTGACTTTTCTAAAGTCAATGCAAAATTGGGTGGTCCCATTTAGCTTAGGAACCAGCACAATTGGACTTCTCCAGTCGCTATATGATTCCTCAATTACCCCAAGGACCAAGATATTTTCTGCTTACTGCTTCATGGCCTCTCTGATCTTCCAGGGAAGTCGTCATGGGTTTTCTCTGATCTGATGTCTGGGCTCAGTTTGGATGTGGTGGGAGGTGAGGTGTCTTTGTCCAGGCCAGGTAGAAAGTACCATTGAGAAGGCAGCCATCAGATGTTGGGCTTGGACCTTCTGCTCTGTCTTGATATGTCCCTAATAGGGACCACCCTGGGCCCTGATGTATTGACTGTTTGAGGCCCTTACTCTGGCTCCTGGGGAGTAGGGAGCTATAAAGAGAGCTCCTGAGCCTTCTATGACGTTAGGAGATTGACATGGTAGATTTGTTTTGTTTTCCTTTTGTCTGGCTGCCAGATTTCATAATTCACCAGCCCCACCTGGCAGATGATCTCGTGTGGGCCCTACCAGTGGGCCAGCAGCTTTGACTCTGAGCTAGGGAGTATCCAATTCCTAGAGCGAAATACTCTGAGGCAGGCCCCTTTATTATAGGTTGGTTGTTGGGCATTTTGTGCATTTAAGAGCTTCTTCTTTGCCAAGGTGGCTAAGACTTCTAGTCTGTCATGGAAGGTGAGGACATTTCACACCATGTTATCAGCTCGGAATGTCCATTCCTCCCACATTTCTCATATTAAGTGCAGAATCCCCCACAGTTGTCTCCCATATAATAATTCAACTGGAGGGAAGCCTGTAGATCACTGTAGATCAGCACCTCCGACACTGCAAACAGGAGGAGGGGAATTATCTGGTCCTAGTGTTGGGTGTCTGTGGCAACAAACTTTACATTTTTTTAGTGTCTGTTTAAAACTTTCTACCAACCCATTGGGTTAGGGATGGTAGATGGTGGTTCAGAGGGACTTAATCTTCAGTAGGCAACACAGTTGTTTTAGCATCTGGGACATGAATTTGGTTCCCTAGTCTGTGAAAATCCCCCATGGCATCCCTACCCAGGCAAAGATCTTCATTAGCTCAATTGTGATCATTCTGGCATTAATGGAGTGGCTTTGGGATATCTCGTAGTGTAGTCCACAATAACCAAAATATATCAATACCCACCATCTTTCTTTCCAAGTGCCCCGAGCATATCCATTCCAATCTTTTCAAATGATATACCAACCAAAGGGAGAGGAACCAGTGGAGTTTTCACCACACTCCATGGTGCTGTTAGTTAACACTTCAGGCTGGAGACACACACACACATATATATAAATATATCCCAGGCCAGAAAACCTGGACCAGGATCTGAGGAAGGTGGTTTTTTTTCCTCGCTGAGGTGCTCAGCAAATGGTAATACATGGGCCAAATGCAAGACTTCTCTGCAGTATGGTTGGGACATCATGACCTGGCTTGGACCTCTCCCATTTGGTGGTCTTCCTCTAGGTGTCATAACCATTCTCTCTGAATTTCAAAATGGGGGAATACCTCAGCTTGTTCAGGGCTCACTATCCATAAAAACCAGCCACTTGTGCACAAGCCCAGTTCAAAATCTCAACACATTTTTGCTTCTCAGTAAGGTTGGAAAATTAAGTTATGATCTCTGATTCTAGTAAGGGAGAGATCCCCTGCTCTGGATAGGAGTTTCCTGGACCTCCCAAATCCTGGCAAGGGAGGATCTGGGTGGGGCTCCTCAGGACGTTGACCACCCTGCCCAACATTCTCATTCAGCTGAGCTGATCCCTTGGGCCCACAGGTTTCTTCTCTGGATGTGGCTGTCATGCCCAGATGCTATATAATTTTCCATTAGCTGGATGTCATTGGCCATTGTCTCGGGCCAGCAGTGTAAGATCTAGTCTTTTCCCCCAGTGGAGAGTATCTGCATAATTTGTTTTAGCAGAGTCGTTTCTGCTACATGAACCTGTGTCTTGTCTCAGGTCTGAGCCATCAACACCTGTCTTGCAGCTTCTGGGCCTCTATGTGGAGCTGGATGCCTGGAGGATACTGCTTTTCCCAAAATCTCTGGCAAAAAGATTCCTTCCTCTGAGGTATCCAATGAGTCCAAAATGGCTGTTTTGACCTGTGCATAATATCATGCTGTCTCTGGGTCTAACCCATAAGAGTCCTCTTGCACCACCCTGGTTAAATGTGGGGACCACATCAATACACCCTACTTCAGTACACCCTACTTCAATATACATCAATACACCCTGTCAAGGTTCCTCCCCCACTCTGAACTCTAGGGTGCAGATGTGGGGACCTGCATGAAAACCTCCTAAGCTTACTTTTACCAGCTTAGGTTAAAACTTCCCCAAGGTACAAATTAATTTTATCCTTTGTCCTTGGAATAACCACTGCCACCACCAAACTCTAACTGGGTTTACTGGGAAACGTAGTTTGGACACGTCTTTCCCCCCAAAATCCTCCCAACCCTTGCACCCCACTTCCTGGGAAAGGTTTGGTAAAAATCCTCACCAATTTGCATAGGTGACCACAGACCCAAACCCTTGGATCTGAGAACAATGAAAAAGCATTCAGTTTTCTCACAAGAAGACTTTTAATAGAAATAGAAGTAAATAGGAGTAAAGGAATCACCCCTGTAAAATCAGGATGGTAGGTACCTTACAGGGTAATTAGATTCAAAACATAGAGAATCCCTCTAGGCAAAACCTTAAGTTACAAAAAAGACACACAGACAGAAATAGTCATTCTATTCAGCACAATTCTTTTCTCAGCCATTTAAAGAAATCATAATCTAATGCATACCTAGCTAGATTACTTACTAAAAGTTCTAAGACTCCATTCCTGTTCTATCCCCGGCAAAGCAGCATACCAACAGACACAGACCCTTTTGTTTCTCTCCCTCCTCCCAGCTTTTGAAAGTACCTTGTCTCCTCATTGGTCATTTTGGTCAGGTACCAGCAAGGTTACCTTTAGCTTCTTAACCCTTTACAGGTGAGAGGATTTTTCCTCTGGCCAGGAGGGATTTTAAAGGGGTTTACCCTTCCCTTTACATTTATGACACACCCTACTTTCTTTGCGTTAATTGCTCCCTACATTTTGGTTTTGGTGGAATAATCAAGTTGCTAAATTTTCCGTAAACTGAATTAACTGAAATCCAATTGCAGAATTCCTTGTGACCATTAAAACAATATTCTTTGATCTGAGACTGAATAATATGGTTGTGTTTAAGAATCCTTCAACCTTTTGCCAGTATTTAGCTATTAGTTGACTTGAAACAAGTTAATCTGAAACACATCTACTGCTTTTGGTCTTGATTTTCTTGTCATCATCCCATGCAAAGCCTGCAGTCCTTTGTATGCTGTACTTTCAACAGTTCACTGGATTGTTTCCATGCCTTGAAGGCACTGTCAGGAGGTTTTTTGTGCCAAGATCATCTTCTGGTCTAAGTGTGCTTTTATAGCACACTGATGGCAAGCAAAGTTGAACACTTGAATTTGTACTTTGTAATATTCAGTCAATAAGAATAATGAAAACCAGTTATAGGTGAAAGCATGATCATGCATAGCAGGATATGAATCAGATTTTTGGCTGGATTGGATGGTCATTTTTGGACAGTGAAATATTAACAGCTAGAGTGTGGATATTGATTGCTGAATCCTCTTGCATCAGCTATTAATGAAAGTCAGATACTATAAACTTCAGCTTCAACTGTTTGAAGCTTTGGAAATAGATGTATGGCAGTGATTCATTAGTTGTTGATCTTGGTGCAGTGCCAGGGTTTCATTGACACTATCTTCATTATTGTTAGACATTATTATTGTTATACTTTATTTTGAGTGGTGGTACTAAGCCTCATAGAAATACCCTCTTCTGTGTTTCTTAATAATGGTCAAAAGTAATTATTTTAAAGGTGAGACCTATTCTTTGCCAGGTGAACTTTATGGAAAAATACTCTCCATCTGAAAATTCTAAGAGAAGGAATCTTCCCCTACCTGTTCCATAAAAATTGATTGTTTTGTACAATACAGATATAAACATCAAATAAACAAAACACACAACACTATGCTGTGTGTCAGGTATAGTTCCAACTGTAGATTTGGAATACAAATCAAAACGAATCAGCAATAACAGTCTTTGCATACATAGTGAAATGCACAGTAAGATTCCTGAGCACTTACATGAGAAATTGCTACTGAAATCAGTGTCACATTCTGCCAACCTTACTCAAAAAGCTAGCCAAAAGTAATTATTATTCTAGTGGATTTTTTTAAAAAAAATTTATCTGAATATTTTGTTGAAAAATGTTGAAGTTCTTAAAACTTTTCCAATATATATTTTTGGTTTCATAGTTTTTTGTTTTGTTTTATCCAAGCCTCCCCTTTTCTCCTTTTATGGAAAGAAAAGGTGGAACTCCCCCATCTGATTTTTTTTTCCAATCCCAGAAATGTATCAAAAGTGTTGGGAAAAAAAATTGTGTTTCAATATTTTTCAGCAAAAATTAACAAATTTTGATGGAAACAAATTATTTTCCTGGAAAAATGAAATTAATTGTAGTGAAATGTAATTTTTTTCTTCCTCTTCTGCTTCCTCAAACTGAGTGGTACCTTACTTTGTGAGTAGTCCCAATGAAGAAAATTGGTCACAAGAGTGGGCAAGAGTATGGAGCCTTCATTCATGGGTATGGTCACTTACTCATGCACAACTGGAGCCAGAGTATGATGCTACTCAATGCATGGTAGAATTGGGCCCAATGAACAGTTACAGCAACACTTGGTTGGTAATACTTTGGCAGAGCTAAATTCTTTTGTCCTTGCTCAAGAGAAGTTCTCACTAAAGCCCAAATCCTGTCATCAGTGCTCTGCTTTCTCTGCCTGTCTTCCCTCCCCCACCATAAGGCATTCTCTAAACGATTCTTTACGAAGTCCCTGGTTCCCCCTGACACCATCCTTCCCAGTATAATAAATGTTTCCATTATTCAGACACCTCTTGGGAGTGGGGGGATCCATTCATTCTCCCTCTCTTTTTTCTTCCTTAGTGGGAAAAGTTAATCTCCTCTCCTCCTTTCCAAGGGAACAGCTCCCTCTCCCCTTTCAGAGATGTAGGATCCTTGATACTTCATTCTCTCCATCTCCCTGTTGGCTCCCATAATACTGAGTGGGTTTATAGTAAAAATACCTGACACTGAAGTTCCCAGCGTCACCCTATTAGATAAGGAGTTTGCACTTTGGAATCCAGGTTTGGCTCATCAGTAATTAAAATGATTTTCAAATAGAGTAAGTTTAGCAAAAACACTTTCAAGCTTGTGACTCTGTAAGCTAAAAGGGTTTTGCTTTCCCTGTGGTTTTATAACAATTGTCAGAACAATGTAGTTTTATGAGTTCAAAGACTTAAGAGGCTGAAGACTGAAGAGGAAGTGGTAATTGCTAAATGCTAAGTGATATATTAAAACCATATGAGAGGTTTTAATGTGGATCCATGTAGAAAATAGTGAACTACAAGATTAGTTATAAAGGTAAATTGCCAAAATTGTGCTGTTCAAATACCATCTTCACAAAAGACTTTCACAGCTGAATCAGTAATGTGCTGTTTGTCTTCCTCCTATTTTTTTGAAAGGATGTGACATAATTTCTGAAAAAAACATTTTGGTAATTTGAGCAAGGCCTGTATATCTTTGAAATGATCTGTGGTTTTTCATGCTGTGAAAGCCACTGAAGGTTATGCTTCCCAGTGGTCTAGTGAATTTTTTCAGAAACAGAGCTGCTATGTGGAAACCATTACTTTTTTCACATGTACAGGTTGTTAAGACGTGGACATTTCATGTCTGCTCCTCAGAGGCTGTAATTCTGCATAGCTCCATTGAAGTCAAAGGAGCTATGTTGATACACAGCAGCTGAGGATCTGGCCCAAGATATACATATGAGTCTTTTTTTTCCATCTCTTTTAAAATTTGCTATTTGCATGAGTTATGATGATCAAGGTTTCTCCTTTCTTGGGTACAGAAGCAATTTTTGAAGTCTGTAGCTAATACTGTCCTAAAAGCCTGGATTAATATACCATGGATCTTTCCATGATCTATGGAATGCTGTTACCAAAGGCTGTTAACAAACACATTTTTTAAAGACACCTAGAGCTACTTTTTCAAAAGTTGAAACCTAATTGATGGGCATTATGGGTAATGCCCAAAGGCCAAAATTCAAAGTCCAACCCTATTTAGCAAAGCACTGAAGAACAAAGACAAAGTTAAGCATGTGAGTAAGTGTTCCGTTGAATGTGGATTGATTCATGGATTGGGGGCTGTACATTGTTCATGATACAAAAAAAGGTTTGCTTTAAAAATAAAGGTTTTAAAAATTAGTGCTATATGCCTATACACAGTTGCATATAAAGTACCTCTTGTATGCAAAGGGCCAGATTCTTATGTGGTGACAAATTATGTGCATCTATCGACTTCAATGGAGCTCCCCCAATTTCTATCACTTGAGGATCTGGCCCAAATTGAATAGTGATTTTTACTGATTTTAGTGCTTCATTTTAATTTTGCTCATGTTTAGATTTTTGTACTTGTTATGCATCCCATTATTTGGAAGGTAAATAATAATAAATATTGATCAAAATCCAACATTATTATCATATATTTCCAACTGTATTCACACAGAATAACTTCACAAAAACCAAATACTGTTCTGTGGCTATTGCAATGAAATTGGTATGAGTGTGTCTATCGCAGCCCATTGCTGGATGGAAATGGTTGTGGGTGTCATTGGCCCTATACTGCTAACAGTTGGTGGACATTCTTCTTTAGATCAAGTCGAGGCCTATGATTTTTTGAAGCACTGGGAGAGAGTTTCATTCCATGGCTAACTGTGATGGGCTAGGTGGCTGTAAATTTCTTAGATTATGTTTATGTTCAGGTTGTCAGCTGCAAACCAGTTTTTATGCCCTGATGTAAACTAAATATTTGTAACAAATGTTAGAATAATTATTTTTCTTTGCCTTAAATTCAGGGCTTCATTTTTAAGACGATCACCCCTTTTCTGTACCTGAAAGTGCAATTTTGTGGTGCAATTATTTATAGGTGCAAATGATATCGTTATTGACATCTAACTACATGATTGATTGCACTACCAGTGCATACTTATAGCTGCAAAGAACTGTGCCAGCAAAATTGCAGGTGCAAAAGGGGATTCCAGGTTAAGGTCTCTTTAAAAATCAGGCTTTAAGACCCAATAGCAGCCACCTGATTAACAAGTACAGATCTTTGCTCTGCTTTCTTTACAAAGTAACTTTTTGTTTTAGTAAGATGCATTTCAGACATAATATGGTGAAAGATCTCCTGATGCAGCCATGACCCTTTGGGATGTAAACAGCTGGAAAGAATTGTAGGCTGAATTGCATAACAAATCTCCTTTTTAGTTCAAATAATTATTTTTTTTCTTGCTTCCTTTCCACTCTCCTCATCTTATATTCTCTTTCTGTTTTTTCCATCTCTTTAATGTTTGTGCTCTCCTTTCTTTCTCATCGTTGGCTCTTTGTTTTCTCAGGGCACATCCATCTTATTGTTGGAGAAGACGGATGGGTGTATGAGAGGAGAATTGGGCTTTTGTTGGTTTGGTGCAGTACCTTGATGCCCGCGTATTACACAATCATCTGAAACAAGTAGGATTTCAGAATCTGGGAAACTTTTGAACAGCTTAATCATCACGGACACATTGTTTATTACTTCCATGATTTTACTAATGTCTTCTTGGTTTCAGCGTATTGAAACTATGAATGCTGATTCTTAATAAGTCACTAGTTAGAAATATATACCAATGAGTAAATAATCTGTGAGCTGTTTTTGGAGATGAGTTTTAGGATATGATTCAACTAAGGCACATGATATCATAGAAATAAGGTATCTCTGGGTTATACTTCTTTTCTTGCCTTTCAATTTCCTGCCATTTTTTTTAAACTCTCATGATCCTTTTTAATCTTGTTTAGTTTTGATTTTCTCCTGTGTCCTTCCCTATATTTACTTAAAAATTTTTTTTTTGAAATTACATTTGATATCTTGGGCCTCATTTACATTAGAAGATTATCATATTTAAAATAATCTTGTTTTAAACCTGATAATTGAAATTAAAAGCATCCAGGTGATATCCATGTGATATAGGAGCACAAGTGCCATTGACTTCCAATAAGATTTGAGATCCTATGTCACTTTATGTAAGCCTGCTTTTGAAAATGACACCTCATGTTAGCTAATAGGATGCTGACCATGACTCTGTGGTCAATGTAGACAAGCACAAGTTGTGTTCAAGAACCACAGTTTCACCAAAATTAGCTGGAATGATGCTGAACGTGACCAGTCTTTGAACTACACAAAATCATTGAGAGGACAATGTTTGCTAATTGAATTGTTAAATAACATGTTCAAACATTATAAAATCTCTTAATGTAAAAGGTCTTGGAGGTTTATGTTTTCTTCTGAATTTTGTGTCTCCCTTCTAAATTTCTGCCTTTCTTTTTAGAAGATTGTGTTGTGTGTTTTTCTTTTCTTCTCTGATTCTTCTTTACTTTTTAACTGATTTTGGTGTCTCCTTTTTTTCTTCTCCTTTTTTATCTTCTTCCCTTCCTCCTAATCTTGTTTCTTTGCAATTTTCTAGTATGTTGGTTTCTGGTTTTCATTTTCAAAGTTTTTTTTCCCTTGAAATCTCCACCTCTTTCTTTCACTTTTCCCTCTTCTGAGCATGCCATAAGTTTATTAATGCCCCAGTTCTGCAAAGCCTTATACACGTGCTTAACTTGAAGTACTGTGAATAGTTCTGTTGATGTCAGTGGGATTGCTCACAGTGCACAAAGTTATTTGTGTGCATAAATATTTGCAGGACTGAGAACTAGAAGTATACTTTTTAGAATGAGGAGCCTTTCTGTGCAAGGCAATAGTGGTTTTAATAATAATGGTTATTACTATTATCATTAATGATTTAAACATTTATATTATGTTAGTGCCCTAACGTGGGGCCACATTATGTTGGGTACAGTACTGTCATGGGATATATGTACCTCACACGGGCCCAGTGACCAAAGAGTTAATATAGGCATTGCCAGCCACATCTGATTGGAAGCCTCATGGCAGCTGGGATGATGAAAGGGCTGGGAAACTGAGGGGCAGGGCAGCTACCAAAGAAATGAGCAGGCTGGAGAAAGGAGCTTTTGCCAGCTAAAGAGCTGCCCAGAGACAAGAGCCTAGGAGGGGATGAACTGATAGATAGTCTGGAGAGCCTGCAGAGATCCAGGGGAAGGTAGGAAGAAGCTAAGGGCACTGTCAGAGTCAAAGAACCCAGATCCTGCTCATCTGGCTCGAGGGCCTTGTGACTGCCTAAAGCTTTTAGGCTCTGATTCAGGCAAACACCCCTGTTTGTTTTTTTTTTTTTAAGTCCAGTGTTGAAAAAGTGATTTAGGCAAGCAAGTCTAATTGAAGTCTAATTGAAAGTAATGGGATTTAGACTCCTGAGTCTCTTAAGCATTTTTGAAAAATTTACCTGAAAGCTTAAAGGTTGAGCACGGGCTTCTGTGCTTTTTCTGAAGAGGCCAAGTCTTAGTTTCATGGTCTGCTTAGAGGATGTGTCCTCAGTGCACAATTTATGGGCCCAGTCCTGCTCCTCCTACTTAGGTGAGTAGTGCCAATGATGCCAATAGGATTATTCATGTCAATAAGGATTACTCCTGTAAGTAAATTTTGTAGGATACAAACTTATATTTGTTGAATAAATGAATGACATGCTGCTCAGTCCATCAGGGATGATAACAGCAAATTTGCCTTGTTTAATGTTTTCCTCTCCTTTTGACTTTAATATTAGATTAATTTTAGTACTTGTTAAAGTAACAGACTAGTAGTCTTGGCTACTTATAGAATAGGCACTGTGCCAGCTTTCCCATGCAGCTCTGCCAATCCACCTTATTCCTGACACATTATGTCCCCTTCTTCTCCAGTTCTGGGCTTCTCTTAGGGAGAAAATGGCAGCAAAATATATGGCGCTGTTGTGTGTGATGTGGACAAGCGTCCATCACGGACTAAGTTGAGATCAGCAAATCAATTTTCACTTTAACTTAAGCCTCCAGTCTAATTAATTAACCAACTGTGCTACTTACCAACCTTCTCCCACTCCTCACTTTGTGAATTAACATCTAGTCTGCCACTATGCAAGCGCCTGCTGTCTGACTGTCATCTTATACCATGCTCATCACCAAGGTATCTAAGGGCCAGTTTCATCTGGGAAAGCTGTGGACAGGGCAGTATTTTTCCATAGGAAAAAATGATTGCATAGTGCTTTAAATTTTCAGCTAAAGAAACTAGTAATTTACTCCTGAGGTCTGTCTTATCTTCATCATCATTATACTATAAAATCATAGAGTGCAGAATCTATGTGCTACATTGTCAATTTGGTATCTTGTAATTTTAATGTATCCATTAATCAAGGGCTATAACTGTAGGGTAGGATAAGAGTAAAGAAGCTCCCATGAATCCTTCCCCAAATGAATACTTCCTCCATCTCAAATGCTCTTAGAGACATTAACATCTTATGACTTTCTTCCTTCTCATTTAAATGTTGTGCCATACAATGCAATCTGGATCAAAAGCTCAACAGGTTTTCTTAAAATAGTATGTCTGGCAAAGAGTTTGGATCAAAATCAAAACGTTTCTGTACTTTGGCCATTAGTGCACACAGCTTACTGCTGGGAAAGACTGATGTTCAAAAGATAGAGGAAAATAGCACCTGCTTTCTCACGCTGGTTTATGTTTGCAGTCTTGATAAAAATGCAAGACAGCATATGCAGAAACTGTGCAGAAACACCATTCACATGGTAATTCCTTTGTATTTGAATAATTTCTTTTCAGGTGCCTGAATGAATGCCAGACTAGTGGGTGGATTTGAGCATCCCCTTCCTTAAGTTTGTCCATTGCCATGTTTAGCATCTAGCTCATTTCTCAGATCAAAGACTCCCACTTTGTCTGGGTACTCAAATATGAAGGGCAGGTTCACTGGTTCAAATCAAATCCAAGTTCATCTGAGTAAGTCCTGTTTAGATAACATGACCCCAAACTGAATTTATAAAAATCAGGATTTTGCTGGATCACAGGAAATGACATTGTGAAGTTTTTTCTCACATTATTTCCACTCATGATTAGTAACAAAACACAGAGCTGCACTGGAACTCCCTGAGCCTTATTCTCAAACAAAAACCTCAGTTTAAATAACATTAAGATTTTTTCACAAGCCAACAAAAGCAAGTAGGAAAATTCCAAGTTAAGGCTGATACTCATGATGTGGTGGGGGAAAAAATACCCCAAACTTTGCAGTGTAAGTCAAGGCTGAAGTGTTGGGTTTAACTTTGAAATGTCCTGACTTTTACTGGTTAGAGTTGCACTTAATCTTTATTTCAATACAAGTTGGCTTGATTTTTACAGGTGCTGAGCACATGCAGCTTCCATGGGATATAATGGGATTTCTGGGGCCTTGGCACTTCTGAAAATCAGACCAAAGAATTTTCATATGTGAGAATTTCCTTTGTTGTTTTAATATGAGAATAATACATTACAACTTGGCCAGTTACAGCTGATAAGATAAAGTAATTCCCTTCACAGTGGAAAGTACTGGGTGAAATTTTGAAGGCTGCATTGTGCTGATGGTCAGACTGGATGTACCTTCTGGTGTTAAAATCTATGAATATGGGAAACTGCTGTTACAGTGTATGAGGCAAATACTGACATTTAACATTTAAAATGTGTATTTATACAACCAACCTTGTAAACGTACAAAGTACATAGCATTTTTTTCAACTTTACAGAAAGGAGGCTTAAATTTCAGTGTAAGTTTGAAACTGTCATGATCTTGATGACATTTCTTCTTCTAGTTCATTGTGGCCCATTATCATGCATTGTATTTAAGTATTTGACAAATCTGGATGCAGTGGGTCCTAACATCCATGTGCAATCCCACTGAAGTTAAAAGGACTTCATATGGGTATAAGGGTCCACACTGATGCCTGTGTTTGCAGGAGCAGGGCCTCAGGGTACAAGTTTTTGAGGCAGTAACTGACATTTTGTTGTGTATTTGTATAATGCTAGCACTATGGGGTCCAGGTCCATGACTGGGACTCCTAAGATATGTCTACCCTACAGCTGGGCCTCCCAGACTGGGTAGATAGATTTGTGGTAGAAGGGCTTGTGCTAGTGTGCTAAAAGTACCTGTGTGAACGTTCTGACTTGGGTGGAAACTCAGGCTCTCATTTGTATAATTCAAAATGTAACCAAACCGTTTTTTTTTTTCTGAACAAAACATCTGAGATATATATGAATTACAAACCAGGACCCAGAGTCTCCCCTCAGATCCATGTATGCAAACCCCATTGTTTGTAGAAGGAATTGTGCGCACCTAAATTAAGTTACATTTTGGCCCTGGGGGTGAAGTGTACAAACTCACTGAAGACTGAATACAAGCATTAACCAGAAAGTTTAGTGAACCAAAACATTAACATCCTCCTAGCATTCCATGATCCAGAGATGGACTTTCTGAGAAAAGGGATTTCCTAGGCTCATGGTTTAATGTAATTTTATTGTGCTTCATGAGTTTGCAGCATGAGATCTGTATGCCTTGCTGTGGCATGAAACCAGATCCATCATGCTGCAATGGTGTATGTGCTAAACTTGAACCTAAAAAATTCACATTCAGTGTTGTGACTGTAATGCAGCAGGTTGGGATTCCACTGGACCTACTCATCCAGTCGTTATATTGGGGTGTTTAATGAAAGTGCTGACACAATCATATTAGCTTACTGGGCATCTATATTGATAACAAGAATGTGTAAAAATATAGTAAATTGATTTAAAAACAAATCAAGAAATTTGGAAGGATAAAAACCCTCATGTTTCACAACATAAACCAGCTTCTTACTTCTGGGGATTGCGAAGAAACTTTCCTCAGGTTGCTTATCCCATAACTGCACTCTGCAGAGTTTTTTGCACACTCATCTTAGTACTATCCGCTAGCAGAAATAGGATACGGGACTAGATGGGGCCACTATTTCTATTTTCCTAACACTAGCATTGTGAACAATCACACGTCAAATAATTGTGCTGGACCTACAAATACACAATAGGCCAAATTATGCCTACATCAGAATGAGTACAGTATGGGGAAAGGGTAGCCCCTTTCCTCCCCGTGCACCAGTGCTGGGGGCCTCCAAATTTCACAGTAGGTGCTGGGCAGCACAAAGGGGAAGGAAGTCTACTAGCTCTGCCTGCAGCACTTGTGGACTCAGAAGTAGCATGTGTGGGCATTTCTGAACATCATCATGCACCCGAAAGGCAATATAGAGGCATAATGTCCCCTGACACTGGCAGAATGGCAGTGTCATCTCAGGTTCTGTGGTGATGGGTGCCAGATAAGATCCTAGACAAATACACAACACCTTCCAGCCAATGCAACAACTCTGCCACAGAAGATGCTTAATTTATCTCTTGCCTTTGTAGCAATAATTCTACTCCTTTGCAGTGTGATATGTTTTTTATGCAATGTGTGCTGAAACAATAATGATTTGGCATATAAAGTCCTTATATATCCTGTAGACATGATTTGTTTCTTTTTAGATGTGTTGTAAGTCAGCAAGACAGCACCACTTTCTTAAGATAGCTTCCTTAGTCAACTACTGTAGACTGCTTGATTTAGCAGCATCATTTTTGTGTGACTAATAATGGAGCTCCAATCCCAACTAGTGCTTTGATAATACCAATGACGATAATGATACATGCAAGCCTCATTACAGAATACCTTTGATGGGGTTTTCTGTATACAGCATGCATGTACAAACATTACAGGTTTTAAACAAAAAGAGCCATATTCATCTGGAGTTCAGTCAAAACACAGAGCAGGGGTGAAATGATTACTTGACTGCCTGAAGAAAAAACACAAAAATGCGGGGATATAAGAAAAAAATATGTTCCATTTTCTACTAAAGAGTAGAGAGTAAAAACTATTTAACAGGTTTTTTTTTCACTAATGATGAATGTAGTTGATTTTTCAATAAAAGGTAATGTTGACTGTCAATATATTTTAATCTGAAAGTAACAAATGCCTCTATTGAAGTTACCCTTGTCCCTCTCCCCTACCTTCCCCCCCTTCCCTCCTTTAGGAAGGGTTTTTATTCCACACTTAAGGTAGAAATCTGGGATTTGGGGTTTATGGATGTCTCTGTATGTTAGGAATGTTTGTCAAATAAGCTTTTAGTGGTGGGATAACTACATTTTTCGTGTGTAATTAGATCTTCCACATTGTAAGGGGTTTGTTGGATACAGTGCCAGTCAGTAAGCGCATTACTAGCCAAGATGAATTATAGATGAGGATATGGTTTTGTGACTATTAAGGCATTGTGGTGGGTATAGCTGCTCTGGCTCTCCATGCCTGTGCTCATGAAGGGGAAGAGATTACATTTAAATATCACAGCCCATGCTTTACTGTACGTTAGGGTTTTACATTTTTTATTTCAATTGTGTACAGAATCCAGTTGGCTTATCCCATTCCAGGTCTGGCCTGCAAAACTCTTGATTTAATGCTGATTGGATAGATTTCATAAAATACAGTCTGAGGAAAACATATTAACTGTTTTATAAAAGTTTTAAATTCCACTATAGCTAATCATTTTGAACAAGACATTTAAGCTGTAAATAGCATTTAAAAGTAAACAGAGCTTTACACAAAGTGACAGCTACTATTACATTTTCTGCTTCTGAATGTGAGAAAATTAATGTACCAAAAAAGTGCCTACTAGTTAAAGGCGTCTTGCTCCAGACATTTTTAACAACTGAGATTTACAGTGGGTAGACCACTGAAGTGTCTCGTCATTAAATTATGCACTGTACATTAGAAACAGATGTACCACTGGAAACCTTGCATGACAGCACAGTCTTCAAGATTTGCCAATTAAGATGCTGCTAAAACAGAACATGACTAACGGATCAACAATTCTATTTAGGAGAAAAAGGTGAAGCACAGATAGAGGAACAATGGTTTCAGTGTTGGTATAGCACCTGTTTTAAAGGCCAAACCTTTGCTATATTTTATTTTTCCATTGTCTTGGAAACACACAACACTATTTAGTGGTACAAATTTACATACTTTCTGAAGTATTTTTCAAAGTTGTAAATAAGTAGAATACTATCTGATATATCTTAAAAAAAGTTAAGCTAGAATAACGCATCATAATTCCGGAGAGAATTTTTAAAAGAAGAAAGGTAGCCAAGTTTAACTAGAAAATTTGATATAAATTGACATCATGAGGAAAAATCCAATCCCTGCCACCAAAAATCCAATCCCTGAGACCAAAATGTTCTAAGTTACATGTTTTCTGCTAGATAATGGATACCATCTAGAGGCCCCATGAGTTGGAGTGATTTTGGAGTTATATCATGATATCTCACATGCTGACACATCACATAGTATTTCAATTTTAATCAATGGTACTAGCCTGTGACATCTTACACTTTTCTGGTATTACTCTGAGATGAAGATAAGTGTTGTCACTCCTCTCTGTGAAATGTAACATTTAATCCATAAGACCTGACAGACTTCTCCTTTTCCACAGAGGCTCCTTTGTAAGCTTTCTTTTATATTCTCACAAGGGGAACTAGTCCTCACAATTTTCTACCTGTTAACTAGTTTAGGAACTAGCACACTCCTATCTTCCATTTTTGGAGACTGACAATTAATATCAATGTTGATATCTTCCCACTTTTGATTTCAATTAAAATGTTTGAGAGGAAACTTCCCCAAACAGAATTCAGACACAATATTAATCAATTCTGGAAATATTTACAAATAAACAGGTAGAAAGTGCACATGATGAAACAGTGTACTATATAAAGCCCCAAAAGAGTTTAAATATGCTTTTTATCTTTTATAATGCAGAAATGGTTTTCCTGAGACAATATACTGAGGAATTATAGATATAATCTAAATATTAGATATAATTTGCTTTTTTAAAGAAAAACTTTTAGATAACATTTAGTGACTACATGGCCAAGTAATTTTTGAAAAAAGTCTTCAAAGTGACTGTTGGGAGCTGGTGTTGCTCATATATTAAATGGCAGTGAAACCAAATATGATTTTTGTTGGTAAATAGCCTTTTACTTTTTTCAGTTTAGGTTTCAGTAGTCTATACATAGTCATGAAACATATACAGTATGAACTGCTTAGAAATGACAGCTCCCTATGGTACCCTATAACACATTGTTCATAGCTGATAGAAATGGTGCTATAAAGTGCATTAGTAGGCAAACACTAACAGATGTATCATGTCACCCTTTGCTGGAAAGAGATTAAAATGGAGAAATATGGTGCAGCTCTTGCTCTTCTGGATCATTGTCAACTTCCAATGACAAATATTTAAGCTTGGCAAAATTCAATTTTTATAATTTTGATGGATAATATCAATGTTTATTTTTAAACATTTTAAATTTTATTTATCAATTTAAATTGTCACTCTTGTGGGAAATTACTGAGAGAGGGCAGGCAAGGGGATCAGACCATAATTATTGAATGAGACTAGATGTTGAGATTCAAAAAGTTAAAGCTTTGCAACCATTAAAACACAATTTATTGCCATCACATGTAAAAATGTACAAAGTAAATATCCTTAAATCAAAGTTCGCTGCCTATCAGTACATTTTGATTATTATTGATGGAAATATTTTTTCATCAGTTTGTGCGTATATGGTGAAATTGACTTTAACAGATAAAAATCTGATCCTTCCGAACCTACAGAGATAGTTCCTCTTCTCTTTCCAGTCTTATGGGCTAGAGCTATTATACTGAGAATCTTTTTTCAGACTAGGCTTTAGGAGCCTGATCCAATGCTCATCAAAGTCAATGGAAAGACTCCCCCTGATTCCAGTGTGCTTTGGATTACCCTCTAGAAACAGGATTTCAATAAAAGAGGAATCCAAACTACCTTGCTTTCAGCTCTTGAAAAGTGATATCAGTATAACTGCCATTACTTCTGCTATTCAAAAGTCCTGATGTAATTGCCTACAACCAGGAGGGTGACCAAATGTTTCCTTAAGAAATGTTGCTAATGCTGCTCAGTGAATAAACCAGTGGGCATTCTCCAGAGCAGTGGTCCCCAAACAGTGGGGTGCACCCCCCTGGGGGGGTGTCAGATGAATATTTGGGGTGTGTGTGCATGAGGCGCCGGGGGTAGGGAGAGAGCACCAGACTTCCAGCCCCGTTCCGCCTCCAGTCCTTGCTCCATCTCCAGGCCAGATCTGCCCCCAGTCCCACTCGACCCTCAACCCAACTTCACCACAGCTCCGGCTCCACTTCACCCCCTGCTTCACCACCACACCAGCTGGGCCCTCATTCCCTCTCTGCCCCCAGCCCAGCTCCACCTCTAACCCTAGATCCTCTCCCAGCTCTACCTTCAGCCCAAGTTCTGCTGCTGAGGAAACCTTGGTTGTGCAGTAATGGGGGGTGTCAAGGTTCCTCCCCCACTCTGAACTCTAGGGTACAGATGTGGGGACCTGCATGAAAAACCTCCTAAGCTTATCTTTACCAGCTTAGGTCAAAACTTCCCCAAGGTACAAAGTATTCCACCCGTGGTCCTTGGAATGGCCGCTACCACCACCAAACTAATACTGGTTACTGGGGAAGAGCTGTTTGGACGCGTCTTTCCCCCCAAAATACTTCCCAAAACCCTGCACCCCACTTCCTGGACAAGGTTTGGTAAAAAGCCTCACCAATTTGCCTAGGTGACTACAGACCCAGACCCTTGGATCTTAAGAACAATGAACAATCCTCCCAACACTTGCACCCCCCCTTTCCTGGGAAATGTTGGATAAAAAGCCTCACCAATTTGCATAGGTGACCACAGACCCAAACCCTTGGATCTGAGAACAATGAAAAAGCATTCAGTTTTTTACAAGAAGACTTTTAATAGAAAATAGAAGTAAATAGAAATAAAGAAATCCCCCCTGTAAAATCAGGATGGTAGATATCTTACAGGGTAATTAGATTAAAAAACATAGAGAACCCCTCTAGGCAAAACCTTAAGTTACAAAAAAGATACACAGACAGAAATAGTTATTCTATTCAGCACAATTCCTTTCTCAGCCATTTAAAGAAATCATAATCTAACACATACCTAGCTAGATTACTTACTAAAAGTTCTAAGACTCCATTCCTGTTCTGTCCCTGGCAAAAGCACATACAGACAGACCCAGACCCTTTGTTTCTCTCCCTCCTCCCAGCTTTTGAAAATATCTTGTCCCCTCATTGGTCATTTTGGTCAGGTGCCAGCGAGGTTACCTTTAGCTTCTTAACCCTTTACAGGTGAGAGGAGCTTTCCCCTGGCCAGGAGGGATTTCAAAGGGGTTTACCCTTCCCTTTATATTTATGACACGCCCCCCAAATCTCAGCTAGGGTGAAACACTGGCTGGGATTTCTTCCTGGAGCTCTAGGAAAAACAGAGTTAATAAGACACATGCATCTCTAAATATACTACCAAGTACATAAAGACTAACAATATTTTCCACATCTCAAGGACGATTTTAACCAGTTGATTCTGGGAAACTTTCATGGGAGAGTGCATCAGCCACTTTGTTAGAAGCTCCTGAGATGTGTTGGATGTCGAAATCAAAATCTTGGAGAGCTAAACTCCACCGAAGAAGTTTTTTGTTAGTTTCCTTGACGGTGTGAAGCCACTTCAGTGCAGCATGGTCGGTTTGCAGGTGGAAACGCCGTCCCCAAACATATGGGCGTAGCTTTTCCAGAGCGTAGACAATGGCATAACATTCTTTTTCAGTGACTGACCAGTTGCTTTCCCTCTCAGACAGTTTTTTGCTGAGAAACACTACAGGGTGGAATTCTTGATCAGATCCTTTCTGCATTAAAACTGCTCCCACACCACGCTCGGATGCATCTGTGGTTACTAGGAACGGTTTGTCAAAGTCTGGGGCCCTTAGTACAGGGTCAGACATGAGTGTCGCTTTAAGCTTGTTAAAGGCCTTCTGACACTTTCCGGTCCACTGAACAGCATTTGGCTGTTTCTTTTTGGTTAGGTCTGTCAGTGGGGCAGCGATTTGGCTGTAGTGCCGTACAAATCGTCTGTAATAACCGGCCAAGCCTAAGAAGGATTGAACCTGTTTCTTTGACTTTGGGACAGGCCACTTTTGGATAGCATCCACTTTGGCCTGTAGGGGGCTGATAGTTCCTTGACCCACCTGGTGTCCAAGGTAAGTCACTCTGTTTAGGCCTATTTGACACTTCTTAGCCTTAACAGTTAGTCCTGCCTCCCTTATGCGCTCAAGGACTTTTTGTAGATGTTCCAGGTGGTCTGCCCAGGAATCCGAAAATATGGCCACATCGTCAAGGTAGGCGACTGCATATTCTCCTAATCCCGCTAGGAGACCATCTACAAGTCTTTGGAAAGTGGCGGGTGCATTTCGCAGCCCGAAAGGGAGTACATTAAATTCATACAGCCCGAGATGTGTGATGAAGGCTGACCTTTCCTTGGCAGATTCATCTAGCGGTACCTGCCAGTACCCCTTTGTTAAGTCCAAGGTAGAGATGAACTGGGCCCGTCCCAGTTTCTCTAACAGTTCATCTGTGCGTGGCATTGGATAGTTGTCTGGGCGAGTTACAGCATTTAGCTTACGGTAGTCCACGCAAAAACGTATTTCCCCATCTGGTTTGGGAACTAGAACCACTGGAGATGCCCATGCACTTTCAGAGGGGCGGATTACACCCATCTGTAACATATCCTGGATCTCCCGTTCTATAGCAGTTTTAGCTTGAGGAGACACCCGGTAAGGTTGGACCCTAATTGGGTGAGCATTACCTGTGTCAATGGAGTGGTATGCCCGTTCAGTCAGTCCTGGGGTGGCTGAGAACGTTGGCGCGTAGCTAGTGCACAGCTCCTGGATCTGCTGTCGCTGCATACGCCCAAGGGTCATGGAGAGGTTCACCTCTTCCACACCACCAGCACATTTCCCTTCGTAGTAGACACCTTCAGGCCACTCAGCATCGTCTCCTCCGTGGGCTGTAAACTGACAAACCTTTAATTCTCTGGAATAAAAGGGCTTTAGAGAATTAATATGGTACACCTTAGGCTTTCGGTTGGAGGTGGGGAATGCTATGAGATAATTAACAGCTCCCAGGCGCTCCTGGACCGTGAATGGCCCTTCCCACGATGCTTCCATTTTATGGGCCTGGAGCGCCCTTAAGACCATGACCTGGTCTCCTACTTTGAAGGAACGCTCTCTGGCATGTTTATCATACCAGGCTTTTTGCTCTTTTTGAGCATCCTGTAAGTTTTCTCTAGCAAGGGCTAAAGAGGTTCGGAGGGTGTTTTGTAGGTTGGTTACAAAGTCCAGAATGTTAGTTCCTGGAGAAGGTGTAAATCCCTCCCATTGCTGCTTCACCAACTGCAATGGCCCCTTAACCTCACGGCCATATACAAGTTCAAATGGGGAAAACCCTAAACTGGGATGTGGTACAGCTCTGTAGGCAAAGAGCAACTGCTGCAACACTAGGTCCCAATCATTGGAGTGCTCATTTACGAATTTACGTATCATGGCCCCCAAAGTTCCATTAAACTTCTCCACCATGCCATTTGTTTGATGGTGGTAAGGAGTGGCAACCAAGTGATTTACCCCATGAGCTTCCCAAAGGTTTTTCATAGTTCCTGCCAGGAAATTAGTCCCTGCATCTGTGAGGATGTCGGAGGGCCAACCTACCCTGGCAAAAATGTCTGCTAGTGCCTGGCATACACTTTTAGCCCTGGTGTTGCTTAGAGCTACTGCTTCCGGCCATCGGGTGGCAAAATCCATGAAAGTCAGTATGTACTGCTTTCCTCTGGCTGTCTTTTTCGGAAAAGGACCCAGAATATCCACAGCTACTCGCTGAAATGGAACTTCAATGATGGGGAGTGGTTGTAGAGGGGCTTTGACCTGGTCTTGGGGTTTTCCCACTCTTTGGCACACCTCACAAGACTGGACATAGGTAGAAACATCCTTGCCCATTCCCTCCCAGTGGAATGACCCCCCCAAACGGTCTTTGGTCCTGTTCACCCCAGCATGGCCACTAGGGTGATCGTGGGCTAAGCTCAAGAGCTTGGCCCGGTATTTAGTTGGAACTACCAACTGTCTCTGAGGATGCCAGTCTTCCTGGTGTCCACCAGAAAGAGTTTCCTTGTATAAAAGTCCTCTTTCTACAACAAACCTGGATCGATTAGAAGAGCTGAGAGGCGGTGGGTTGCTCCGTGCCGCCGTCCAAGCTCTCTGGAGGCTTTCATCTGCTTCCTGTTCGGTCTGGAACTGTTCCCTTGATGCTGGGGACATCAGTTCCTCATTGGATTGTGGACCTAGGCTTGGTCCCTCTGGAAGCGATATAGGGGATGGAGCTGTTTCTGTTGACTGTGAACCGCTCTCCGCTGGTGCACTAGGTTGGGATTCAGGCTCCGGCTGAGCCTCTTGTGTAGGGTTATCGGCTGCTGCCAGTTCAGGTTCGGTGGGGCCCTCTGGTGTTGAGGTTGCAAGTACTGGATTCAGTGCTGGCACGGGGTCTGGTGTTGGTTGTTCGGCTGGTTCCGGTTCTGGGACTGGTTCCGTCTGGGTCTCTGGGACTGGATCCACTACTGTTGTTGCAGACATTGGCCTGGGGTCCGGGTCCATCACCTCTGACTGGGTCCTGATAGAAGTTTCCGGAACAGAGCTAGGCCTCATGGCTTGTTTAGCCTGGCTGTGGGTGACCATTCCCACCCTCTTGGCCTGCTTCACATGATTGGCCAAGTCTTCCCCCAACAGCATGGGGATGGGATAATCATCATAGACTGCAAAAGTCCACATTCCTGACCAGCCCTTGTACTGGACAGGCAACTTGGCTGTAGGCAAATTGAAAGAGTTGGACTTGAAGGGTTGAATCGTCACTTGGATCTCTGGGTTGATTAAATTGGGGTCCACTAAGGAAGCATGGATAGCTGACACTTGTGCTCCGGTGTCCCTCCACGCGGTGACCTTCTTCCCGCCCACACTCACAGTTTCCCTCCGCTCCAAGGGTATCTGGGAGGTATCTGGGCCTGTGGACCTCTGGTGTGATTCCGGTGCAATGAACTGTAATCTGTTGGGGTTCTTGGGGCAGTTGGCCTTTACATGCCCCAGCTCGTTACATTTAAAACATCGTCCAGCTGACGGGTCACTGGGGCGAGGAGGGTTGCTGGAGAACGGGGTGGCAGGACGATAAGGGGTCTGGAGGGTTCTTTGGGAGGTAGGTGGGGCCTTGGGCGGCCTCCGGTAATAGGGTGTGGTCTGGGGTGGTCCCTTCTGGTCTCCGCTCCAACTGCGACCAGTTTTCTTCTTCTCTGCCACCTCCACCCATCTGGCTCCAATCTCTCCTGCCTCGATTACAGTTTTGGGTTTCCCATCTAGGATGTATCTTTCTGTTTCCTCAGGAACACCCTCTAAGAATTGTTCCATTTGCATTAGGAAGGGCAAATTTACTGGAGATTCAACACTTGCTCCTGATATCCAGGCATCCCAATGTTTCACAATGTGGTAGGCATGTCGGGTAAATGACATGTCTGGTTTCCACCTTAGGGCTCTGAACCTCCGACGAGACTGCTCGGGTGTTATCCCCATTCTGACTCTCGCCTTGGATTTAAACAGTTCATACTTGTTCATGTGTTCTTTAGGCATTTCAGCTGCCACCTCAGCTAAGGGTCCACTGAGCTGCGGCCTCAGCTCTACCATGTATTGGTCAGTAGAGATGTTGTACCCAAGGCAGGCCCTTTCGAAGTTTTCTAGGAAGGCCTCAGTATCATCGCCTGCCTTGTAGGTGGGGAACTTTCTGGGATGGGAAGTGGTACTTGGAGAAGGATTACTAGGGTTTGTTGGGATATTCTGCTGAGCCTTTATCTTCTCCATCTCCTCCACATACTTCCTCTCTTTTTCCTTCTCCTCCAGTTCTTTGTCCCTCGCTTCCATAGCTCTCCTGTGAGCAGCCGCTTGGTGTTGTTCTGCTTCTCTCGCTGCCTCCCTTTCTTGTTCCTTCTTCAGCCGCATGAGTTCTATCTGTCTTTCATGTTCCCTTTGTCTTTCCTCAGCCTGAAATTTGGCTAATTCGAGCTGTAGTCGAGCCGCGGATTTTGCCATTCTAACCTCTCTGTTTTTAACTAACTTTACACCCGAGGTTTAGAAATAAACAAACAAAACTTGGCTGTAAAATTTTGCTGTGCTGGAATAGAATACCTATTCTCTGATAGTGATTGTCAGCCTACAGAAAAAGACAATTCCCTTGTCTCTGCTCTGGGCCCAAATTAAAGCAAAAAACCTCCAACTACTTGGAAACCTGCTTACCCAGCCCAAAGAAAAAAAAATTCCCTTTCAAACCTGTGCTCCTTGTAAAACAAAAAAAATCAAAATCCTAAAAAAAACACCCTGCCACTTTTGTCTCCAGGCAAATGGGTAGAGCACACCCCCCCTATTTACTTTTTGGAAGAAAAGAAAAAAAAAAAAAAAACTCTGGGTTGGAAGACTGTGAATTTCCCTGCAGGAGTTAAGTACCCTGCCTCCAGGCAAAGAAAACCTGCAATTCACAAAGATAATCCCCTTTTGTCTCTGCTTGGCCACAAAGCAGGGAAAACCCAAACTGCTTTCAGTTTCAAAGCTGCTTCAAAGCCACAGGAAAAAAAAAATTCCTTTTTAAAATCTGTATTTCTAGTTCAAAAAATCTCAACTGGATCTCAAAATGATTTCAGGTTCATCCCACCACTATGCCACCATGTTAAGGTTCCTCCCCCACTCTGAACTCTAGGGTACAGATGTGGGGACCTGCATGAAAAACCTCCTAAGCTTATCTTTACCAGCTTAGGTCAAAACTTCCCCAAGGTACAAAGTATTCCACCCGTGGTCCTTGGAATGGCCGCTACCACCACCAAACTAATACTGGTTACTGGGGAAGAGCTGTTTGGACGCGTCTTTCCCCCCAAAATACTTCCCAAAACCCTGCACCCCACTTCCTGGACAAGGTTTGGTAAAAAGCCTCACCAATTTGCCTAGGTGACTACAGACCCAGACCCTTGGATCTTAAGAACAATGAACAATCCTCCCAACACTTGCACCCCCCCTTTCCTGGGAAATGTTGGATAAAAAGCCTCACCAATTTGCATAGGTGACCACAGACCCAAACCCTTGGATCTGAGAACAATGAAAAAGCATTCAGTTTTTTACAAGAAGACTTTTAATAGAAAATAGAAGTAAATAGAAATAAAGAAATCCCCCCTGTAAAATCAGGATGGTAGATATCTTACAGGGTAATTAGATTAAAAAACATAGAGAACCCCTCTAGGCAAAACCTTAAGTTACAAAAAAGATACACAGACAGAAATAGTTATTCTATTCAGCACAATTCCTTTCTCAGCCATTTAAAGAAATCATAATCTAACACATACCTAGCTAGATTACTTACTAAAAGTTCTAAGACTCCATTCCTGTTCTGTCCCTGGCAAAAGCACATACAGACAGACCCAGACCCTTTGTTTCTCTCCCTCCTCCCAGCTTTTGAAAGTATCTTGTCCCCTCATTGGTCATTTTGGTCAGGTGCCAGCGAGGTTACCTTTAGCTTCTTAACCCTTTACAGGTGAGAGGAGCTTTCCCCTGGCCAGGAGGGATTTCAAAGGGGTTTACCCTTCCCTTTATATTTATGACAGGGGGTGGGGGGTGACATGGTCAGATTCCATGGGAGGGTGTGATTGGAAAAGTTTGTGCACCACTGCTCCAAAGGCTCAGTCACCACAGCCAAAGGAGATTATCTTTGCTAGAGGATATGGAGAAGACTGTAGTATGTCTTTGGGGTGAAAGATTGTTTCATTCAATCACTCTCTCAACACTTTACCCTCTAATAATTTATCCTGCAGCCATCTCAATTTTATGCACTTTTATCATTAGAGATACAGCTGGATACAAATAATGGTAAGGGCAAGAGGGTTTTTTTCCCTAAAAGACAATATTTGGGTTTTTTTATCTTTGCATCATTGATTCAGTCATTGAAACCAGAGAAATAGAGGTAGAAATTGGGCACCAAATATCCAAAGTGGGAACTCCTGTTAATTCCAATTGCTGGTTTGAAGTATCTGATTCCATTTTAAAACAAGGTTTGGAAAATTAAAGCAAGAGCTCTGAACTACAGAATTTTTTTTCCAGAAAAAATATTTATGCCCATCCAAGCTCCTCTTTTATAGAAAAAAGCTCAGACTTTCTGCTGATACCCAGTAGCTGAGAGTGATAACTCTCCCTTGTAGATCTCAGCTGCTGGATTTCAGAAGAGAGCACCACATATAGGTTGTTTTTTTAAAAAAAAAGTAAGACTTGAGAAGTTGTTTGGTGCCTAGAGTCAGTGAAATTTTAAAGATCAGATACTCATTTTACACTAAACCCCTTTTAACTCAGGGTATGTCTTCACTACTCGCCGGACCGGCAGGCAGCGATCGATCCAGCGGGGATCAATTTATCGCGTCTAGTCTAGATGCGATAAATCGACCCCCGAACGCTCTCCCGTCGACTCCTGTACTCCAGTGCCATGAGAGGTATAGGCAGAGTTGACGAGAGAGTGGCAGCAGTTGACTCACCACAGTGGAGACACCACGGTAAGTCGATCTAAGTACGTCAACTTCAGCCACATTATTCACGTAACTGAAGTTGCGTAACTAGATTGATTCCTCCCCTCCCCACCCACCCCCCAGTGTAGACCCAGGCTCAGTCTGGCAATGGCCTTAAAGTGAAAGCCAGTTACATTTACATTCACTTTAAGATGCTTGACACAGCCTGTCATAAATATAAAGGGAAGGGTAAACCCCTTTAAAATCCCTCCTGGCCAGAGGAAAAATCCTCTCACCTGTAAAGGGTTAAGAAGCTAAAGGTAACCTCGCTGGCACCTGACCAAAATGACCAATGAGGAGACAAGATACTTTCAAAAGCTGGGAGGAGGGAGGAAAAACAAAGGGTCTGGGTCTGTCTGTATGCTGCTTTTGCCGGGGATAGACCAGGAATGGAGTCTTAGAACTTTTAGTAAGTAATCTAGCTAGGTATGTGTTAGATTATGATTTCTTTAAATGGCTGAGAAAAGAACTGTGCTGAATAGAATGACTATTCCTGTCTGTGTGTCTTTTTTGTAACTTAAGGTTTTGCCTAGAGGGATTCTCTATGTTTTGAATCTAATTACCCTGTAAGGTATCTTCCATCCTAATTTTACAGAGGTGATTCCTTTACTTCTATTTACTTCTATTTCTGTTAAAAGTCGTCTTGTAAGAAAACTGAATGCTTTTTCATTGTTCTCAGATCCCAAGGGTTTGGGTCTGTGGTCATCTATGCAAATTGGTGAGGATTTTTACCAAACCTTTCCCAGGAAGTGGGGTGCAAGGGTTGGGAGGATTTTGGGGGGAAAGACGTGTCCAAACTACGTTTCCCAGTAAACCCAGTTAGAGTTTGGTGGTGGCAGTGGATATTCCAAGGGCAAAGGATAAAATTAATTTGTACCTTGGGGAAGTTTTAACCTAAGCTGCTAGAAGTAAGCTTAGGAGGTTTTCATGCAGGTCCCCACATCTGTACCCTAGAGTTCAGAGTGGGGGAGGAACCTTGACACAGCCCTGGAGCTTAGGGCAATTCAGAACCTAGTCTTCAATATTTTAAACAATACAAAATGTTTGGGAAATTATGGATCTAATGCTTTTTGTTAGAACTGATTGAAAATAAATACAGACCTACATGGCAAAGCTTGACACTGCACAGTCAGTCATCATACTCTTTGGTACTTCCTTTCATAATTCCTATATTACTGAAGCTCTGAAATTGTGTTGTAATGATTCCATGGCCCATGGACTTCATGGTTGATGATGGGAACAGAATTCTAGACCTTGTGCTCTAAAAATACCTTGACTGCTAGAGCTTAAGAAGATGAACCCTGAATGGGTCAACCAAAAGAGGGCAGCATAATCACAAACATTTGAGCAGCTCTGAATTCTATCCAGGAGAGAATTTGGCTCACTAGAGCCCATCCTACATTCAGTCCAAATTCTGCCTTCCGTTTAATCTGTGCAGCCCCATTGACTTCAAAAGGGTTTCAGGAGTGTAAGTCTGGACCCATGTGTGCAGCTATAATCAGCTTTTCTCTGTTGAGTATATTTGATGACTATCCCAGGAAATTAACAAGAAAAAGCATGTTTTTGTAACTTTTGTATATAAAAATTTCCTGTCTTCCAGTGTGTTCATTTTTATATGATGTTGTATAAAGAGTTGCTAATATAAGAGAAAAACAATGAAATATTCACAGAGTGAACTGCAATCAGCAGATTTCACACAGCTCTAGTGAAGCTTTAAAAAACAGGCCAACAAGTATTTTCAAGCTTTTTCATCTACACTATGATTTATTTCTGAATAGGCCATTGTCTGTCCTTAAATTGCACCTACTCTGGCAGACCCAGTAATGTCTGATTTCAAACATAATTGAAGTTTGATACAATCATTGTCTGTCTATGATTAGCAGCATCCTTGCAGCTAACCGCCTACGATGAACAATCCAATATTTTGTGGTCTCAGCATGGTAAACTATTCAGTGCCATGAAAACCATATCATCACAGTCTGACCTTGGTTAACCATGTATAGATTATTCCTTCTGCACATAATTATGTAATTTTTATGGCTTTTTACAGAATTAAAGCACTTTTTAGGGAAAGATTTTTGTGAGTGCTCTATTAAAGGATCATACAGAAGGCTATTTTTGTGACCGAGGACTGGCCTCAAGTACAATCAATGCAACCCCACTAGGGGGCCCTGCAATCCTGCTGCGCTGAATCAGCAACTCACAAACTGGCCTGGTTTTCCCTTCTAAGGAGAGGATTGGAGGAGGAGGGAATTCATCCTTCAATGCTAAGCAGCTTCTCACTAAGGCTTGAGGCCAAACCAACTGTCTAAGGGTATGTCTGCACTGCAGTTAGAGAGCCACAACTGCCCTGTGCCAGTTGAATCAGGCTCACAGGCCTTGGGCTGAAGGGCTGTTTAATTGCAATGTAGACATTTGGGCTTGGACTGGAGCCCAAGGTCTGGATCCCTCCCACCTTGCAGGGGCCTAGAGCCCAGGTTCCAGCCCAAGCCCGAATGTCTACACTGCAATTATAAAGACCTTTAGCCCAAGGCCTTTGAGCCCGATTCAACTGGCACAGGCCAGCTGCGTGTTTTGTTTTTTTTTTCATTACAGTGTAGACGTACCATTAAGGACACTAGAGAAATAAGAATGAATTGGTGAGGCACACTGTGCTAACATTAATTAATTAATTTCAGATTCCCATAACAGAAAGAACAAAGAGGGAGACAACTCGTTCCCTAACTTCAAACTTCCCCTATCGCAGCTCACTGACACAATGAATCACAGTGCTGCCCTTACAGCCAAGAAATGTTCATGTTCTGGCAAACTATACATTATTAATAGAGCTGGGAGAAATTTTGTGGATGATTTTTTTTTTTTTTTGCCAAAAAAGGAGAATTCTGGTTGACTGAAACATTTCACAAATTCATGTCAAATTTGCTAAATTGTTTGTTAAAAAATCCCCAAAGTGAAAGTTTTGTTTCAATATCTTCAGAACAAAACACTGTAACTTTTTTCATTTCAAATTTTACTTCAGTTTTATTATTTATTAAAGGTAAAAAACAAAATGAATTGTTTTGTTTCAGGTTGAACAAAATGTTTTATTTGACCCAAAACAATTTAAAAAAAGGTTTTGTTTGCTGAAAAATTCAAAACATTTCTATTTTGAGTTGACCTGAAACATTTTTTTTCTTTTATTTTTTGGTTATTGTCACAGCTCTAAATATAAAGAAACAGTTCTCTATCATACACTTGCTAGGCATAGAAAATCACAACAAACTAAACCTCACAGCTGATAGGACAAGTTTTAGGAAGGTATGAGTTGAATTGAGATTTAGGAGAAATTGTAGCTGCGTTCTAAACCAGGTTGTGCGTCCTTGTAGAAGTAATAAGGAATTAGTTTACATACTTTCTACATTGTTCCTCAACATGGAACAAGTAATTGCTTATCTCAGACAATCCTCCTGTAGGTGTTGGAATTAACACATACTGTATAGTCTGTCCTATAACTGTGCAAGCTATATCATAGAACTAAAACTGTTCATAAAAAATGTAGTCAAATGATTTGTGGCAATTTTTTAAAATCCACAACTCTGTGGATTTTATAGTTACTACATCAAATACTGTATTCTGGGTATTTTTTTTTTTTAAAAAATACCCAGAATACAGTATTTGATGTAGTATTTTTTTTTAAAAAAATGTTAAAATCCTTACTTTAATGACTAAATTGATGTTACTCCATTGCCTTCAATGGGATGCTCTTGGCCCAGTGAATCTGTAATTTATAAACAGCTCTTGTTTTTATAGGTTTCAGAGTAGCAGAATGCATATATTAATGGATCAGATTTTTATTTAGAATCATTGCTTTCTATGAGACACAAATATTTTCAAAGCAACTGAAGACATATAACCTTTATTTATGCCCCTAGAGGCCAGCTGAATAATCTGTCACAGAACATGGAAATCTGTAGTACCATTTAAAGTTTCCTAATTAGGAAAGAATTGGGGGAGAGGGAAGATCCTTATAAAAAGTGATCACATGATTCTTTATTATCCTGATAACTTGGTCTGGCAGAGATGTAGAGAAATACTTTCCACATAGGCACCATCAACTGCTTATCATGCAAAAGACTGACACAACAGATAAATAATAAGCTTTGTTAATTATTTGAAGAGCTTCTGATTTTTTCATATAACACCAGTCCTAAGATTTCTGTGCTAAGTGATATATCCATTATTTATGTTCTTAAAAATGCTCCTAGATGCGGAAGTAATGCTCCTAGATGTGGAAGATTATAAGCAAAACCAACCCTGTTGCCAGCTCTGGGTCCGGAGTTGTTTCTGGTGGCCATTTTGACTGGATTAACTCAAATATGTTAGATAACTGAAGAAAATTAATTGTGTTGTTTATTAGAAATGAAAGAGATGAAGAATCACAGCATACATAAATAGTCTGTGTTTCTAAAAGCCAGTTTAAATGTTCATTAACGAATACTAGTGGTAAAACCATAAGTCTCAGTCTCCTATCAACCAGATGTGAAATGACAAGTTAAATATTCAAGGAAAGAGAATCCTACAAAACAGAAAGGGGCTAAATGAGAAAGCTCTGATTTGTTTTTAACTTACATTATTCTAGTACTTAAATATTGCAATTCATATGAAAGTGTTCAGTTACATGGTATCAACAAATACATGTACACACAAATATACAATAAGATGATGAGGAAATGACATTAGTGAGACCCTCTAACACAGAAATCAGCATCAGAAAGAGGGGACAAGCAGCCTCCATGAAATCCACTAAGGACTGCACTATTGTCCGTAGAACTGGGTGAAGAAAGGTAATTCCATTTCATGGAAAATTTTTATATTTTGAAATTTGGAACAAACCCCCCAAATTTTGAATTTTTTCACAAAAGGGAATGGAGCTCCAGATCCAGGGTAGTCTGCCTGGTGGGTTGCCGGGAGCCAGGATGCTGAGAACCTGGCAGACAAACTGGCAGGAAATCCATCAGACCTTCATCAAACTGACTCATCGAATGTTTTGATTTGGCTGAATCAGCAAATTCTGTCCAAAAAATGTTTTGCTGGGTTTTTTTCAGACCTGCTCCAATTGCCAGTCTGTTTTACCTGGAAGGTGCTCGGATAATATAGTGATGGAGGGCACTACAAAACCTTACACACACATAGGAAATAAAGTGTGGAACTGAGCACTCCCTCCTTGTTGATAGCCCCTGTCAGAGAATACACACAGTAATTGGGATTGGGTTGAAGGGCAGTATGTTAGAGGTACTACAATAAATACGTAGTTCTGTTCACTAGTACTAAGACCCTGATCCATGTCCACTGATGTCAATGAGGTTTTTGTGAAATGCAGTTATTCCCCACAGGTATTAGCGGTACTCACATGTCCCTTCTCCTTTCTTTTCCTTTTCACCTCTCTAATTCCCATTTTCCCTCCTCATTCTGGGATACTATTGCACCTACTAAGGTCACTTTAGCTTCCTTGCTCCCCTCTATCTTTTGGTCCCCTTTCTTTATCTTTCCAAGTTTTCAGTTATTGGAACTGTTTTTTAACAGTCAGTGCTGCTCTTGCCACTAGTCCACTAATGCTCTGCTCTGCTTAATCCTTGATGAGGCAGGGCTGCCTGTCAATGACTGCGAGGTCTCAAAATAAGAGCAGCAAAAGCAGACTGAGAAGGCTCACTGGAATAGTAGTAGACGCAGCAACTGCAGAACGCTTTAAAATCAATAATGTCCCGATGTTTGAAAGCTGGGAAGGGGAAGGGAGGGGAGAACGAGTCACATTCCTTTCCCCATCACTACATATCTACGAGCGTAGTAAAATGCCTTGCAAAGAGATCGATAGCAGTGAAAGAACATGACTTCTGCCTTGTTTTAATTAATCAAGCGTGAAAGTGCTAATGAGAAAGCAGTGCCAGCTATAGGAACCACACACAGGCAAGAGGGAGGCTGCCATAGATTTACAAGGACAGTTTCTTAAAGCAATACAGCTCTGTGGGAGATGATGTACTTGTTGTAATAAAAATAAAAAAGACATATGAAAGAAATTTACAGCTGATCTTAGCCTTAGCAGAGAGAACAAAAGTTGGTCCCATGAGAAGTAAGAAAGAAGCCTCCAACTAGGTGTAATATTTTATTTGATAATCATGGAACTCCTCTAGAATGATCTCACCTTCTTCTGCAAAAGAAAAAAGAACACAGTTTAAGAATGATTGTATTGACTAACTACAGAGGGGCATGAATACCACAATCAAGCTTAAAAATGGAGAGCAGGATTTAAAAAAAATATCTTAAACACCGTTTGATATCTTAAATCACTAAGAGGGATTGCTGTCTTCTTTGTTTTTCCACCCCTGTCCTTATGCAAACATGGGTGTAATTAATAGGTGGGGGGTGGCATCTCTTCCAGCTTTCAGCTTGTGGGGTGGGTGGGAACAATATTGTTTCTCTTCCCAAAGAATGTCAGCCCCCATTTTTAGGGAAGGAAGGAAGGCAGCAGAGTGGGTATCACAGGGGAATCTGAGGATGTTTCTCTTTCTTGATCCTCCCCTCTGCCCATTAGTTGTTGAGCTGATCGCTAGAGGACACTCTGTCTCCCTGCTAGGCTGGCAAGAGACAGTTGTCTGGAGCCATAGCTTTTTCAGCGTGGAGCTCTGTGGAAGGCAGAACAACGCTGGTGGGGGGAGCGGGGAAGAGAGGTTGTTGGAGAAGGAGGTTGGTGGCAGAGACAGAGAGGAAATAAGTGTGTTCAGTAAGTGAGGGTGTGAAACTAGAAACCTGGAAGAACGAGTGAATGAGTGAGGGGTTTAGAGCACTACTGGGGTAGAGGTGTAGAAGGAAACGTATTAGTGGGGGTGTTATCAACCATATGAGTTCTAAAATGATGACAGCCCCTTCTCCCGCCCCAAAAAATCTTGAGTGGCTTGAAAATCACAGTATTTCGTAATTTTCTAACTCATATTTTTTTTTTTTGGTGGAGAGAAGGTTTGTTTTCTGAACTCTCAGTGTGATGGGAGGATGTTCTGGGATTCTCAGTAGAAAGCCCAATTACTCAGACTGTGTGCTGAGGGGGGATTTGTCCTTTTAGGGCAATTCTGCTCCTGCCTCTGTTGTTGCAGAGGGACTACTGGCAGCAGAATAAATGTAGTTCCATTAAGAAAGGGGTGACTGTAGGTGGTGTGAACATCCTTCCCATATGGGGTCTCTCTCTCTGTGTGTGTTCACTTCACAGCAGCATGCTGGGGTGAGGTATGGGTGGGGAGGTGTGTAGATTAGGCCAGAGGATCCACTGCTGTGCAGATCCATCTCTTTTCATCCTTATTCCTGCAGAGGGTAACTTCTGTAGCGTCTACCTCATTTCTGCTCCACAGCCTACAGATAGAGATTTTCCCTCAGCTTTACCCCATCCCCAGCTCCCTTCACATATTTCCCCAGAGCCTGGATAGACCATTTGGGACTTCTCCCTAAATGAATTAATGTGCAGGCTTAAAATTACAAATGTATTGTATTTATCCAAACTATTGCAAAAATCACTTATTCTCTCTTACCCGTATAACCGATTTAAGGATTCTTTGTTTCCCTTGCAACAGCTTATGATATCACAATCCCCAATAGTGGTCTGGTTTGGGTTTTTGCAGTACCATCACTTGTTGCAGGGGTAGCATGGAATTTCGATCTAATTTCAGGTGGTGTGATACAATTAACATATTTTTGAATATTATTTTTTCAAATGTATTTATTTTCATTATAAAATCTGCTCCTATCGTTAGTGATATCGGATCTAAAATATATATAGTTTTTAGTGTATAAGCTTTGTTATTCCTCATTATGATAGGTAAGCACTGGAGAGAATTACAATAAACTGGATACCAAATGCTTCCAAATATGCCTTATTTGAGATACTGTTTCTGGGTCAGACTGCTTTTCACTAGGGCTTGTTAGGATCTGGATTTCATTGTCCTAGAGTGCCCTGGAAGGGGCGTTCCCCCGAGACAGAAATAAATATTTGGCTTTCAAGTTCCCACTATCATAACTCTTACAGTTTTATGACCAAAATGTGGAACAGAAGGAGTAACAAAAATGTGTGTAACGTATTGTGAGGGAGAGATGAGTTGGAGTTGTATCAAAAATCATTAACATGCATACAATTTCCAGGTGTACACATCTTGGAAAGTCTGACAAAGTTCACTTTAAAATATTTTAATTTATTTCTTCATTGCCTCCTGTTTCCAAGGTAGTAATACTTATTGGACGATACTCAGTTCCGAGAAAAATAACACCAAGATAACTAAATGGCTCAGTTTTTTTCAATTGGCTATAGAGCCTTTCACTCATAGATCACCAATATAAATACACACCAGGTTGATACTTACCAAAAATAATTTCTGTCTGATGGCTATTGAATAGAATATGTGAAATGAGTTGGTGGTCTCAATTTGGTCTCTAGTGGACAAATGTCCATAGGATATTTGCCACTTTTGTTGACAGATTCGGAAGAGAGGCCAAGGCCTAAATGGATCTGAAAAATGAATAACACTAGAGATAGTCTGAATTGAAAAGGGTTGGTGGTAGGATGTTGCATTGCCTTTGCCAGTCCTGGGGACATGGCTGTGACTTCACCAGTCTCCAGAGCCACCAACTTTCACGAGCACTAAATTCACAAAAAATTAAAGCAAACAAAATTAGTTGATGATGATGATTAGGGTTTAACAGTAGTGTCAGCTATGGTTACTAAACTATCTTTTTACTATGTGATGTCACAAATGTCACCACAATGTAACTCAAATAACTGATATGATGAATTAACAGTAACTGTCCAGATATTGTTACAGAAGATGAAGTCTCACTAAGAAATTGTAAAAATACATCTAGCCATGCCTATATCTGACTTCCTAGAATGGTCAACTTGAGTTCCGATTGTTTGGATTATATTGAGGAATTCAGGTATGATTTATCACTAGCTTTTGATATTTTAGGTGACATCAAATACAAAAAGACCAGAACAGGGAAAATGTTAGCCAGTTGCTAACACATCCTTTCTTAAAAATCCTTTCTTTTCAAAGGATCTGGTTCTTTTAATGTACTGAATACCAGAGCTATTCTTTTCATTTATATGGTGAGATTACCCAATCAGGGCCTCATCCAAAAATCAAGTCCATGGAAAGATGCCCATTATTTCAGTGCGCTTTGGGTCAGACCCTAAGACTCTGATCCTTCAACTGATAACATGGTGGTGAATTGCTACATTCACACAAAGTCTAACCAATGCCAAAAGGACTGTGTGTGGTCACGGTATCTGCTTACATGCTATCCTTGGCAGGTTTGGGGCCATATTTATTGGTAGCATGGTCATATTCATCGGTGGCAAACATGTTGGCTATTGTGCATTTAAAAATGCAGTAATAAAAATATGTATGTTCCTGGAAGAAAGGAGATACGATTTCATTTTTCTGGAAAACACATTACAAAAAAAAAAAAAAAAGAAGATTTTTTGAGGTCAAATTCCTTTATCTTTACAGTTGTTAGAAATGTGCGTGAAACCAGAATCCAGAGAAAAACTTAAATTCAAACCATCTTTTTTGAATGTTTGCAGTCCAAACCAAAGCTTTAAAACAATATAAATGCTTCATAATACTCAAGTGGTATTTCCAAAAGTATATCCAACTTGCTGCTATAAAAAAAAGCTAGTGTTTTTCATACTGGTTGATTTGTGCCAAGTCTAAATATTTTAGCCAAAGAAATGCCAGTACTCATCTTTCCTTTTGAAATCATCTAGCTCCAAGGTTTTTCAAAGGCTGTTTTTTGTTATGTAGCCCACTAATCCACACGCTCATCTCAGGAAAAAACAAATAAACGAACAACTCTGTTACCTCTCAAATAATATGTATAGAAGGTTATATCATCTAGTGGTTATTCCAGGCCCACTTGGCTCTATTCCTCTCTCTGAGAGTGAGTGACTGTGTGACTTTTCAAGGCAAGTAGAGACAGATCCTGTTGTCATTTAAACCAGTAGCATTTTCTCTTCCTCAGTTTATGCGTCAGTAAAATAAGAGGAATACCTTCCTGATTATTCAGGGCGTTTGACTTAAGAATCCAATGTTAGCAAATCCATTAAAATCCTTGAATGAAAGCCACTAAATACTGTAAGTGCATTATATTAGGATGATAAATTTGAAAAAAGATATTGTTTTACTGAAATCTGGAACAAGCAAGCATCCTCACTCCTCTCCATTACCAGATCAACACCAATGCGCCTAACATTTCTATCTCTAACTCCCCCTCTGAGATCTGTAGAAGGGATACTTCAACTGGCTGCCCCAGTTCGGTCATCTTGACTAGATTCAGATGAGTCACATCTTTCAGTGCTTTTGAGGTGTCCCTACAAATCCAAAGAGAGGGGTCAGATTTAATTTGAGTCTGTCAGGAACCCTGAAAAGAATGCTGTACCATTATTATAAATCTGTACCAGTGCACACTGGCTGAAATAAAGTTCTGATTTGCATATACCTAGTGCAAAATCATTCCGTTTTGTCAGGATGGAGGCTCTCTGGGAAGCATCAGGAATGACAAATGCATGGGAAGAGGTGACCCATCCTCAAATAGTCAAGGTGACTTAATGTTGGGTTCTGTGCTAACCCCCTCTCCATGACAGTAGGACTTTATCATTAGGACTCAGTTCAGATTGTTTGTATTTAATGTAAGATAGTCTTTCTTTTCAATATGTTCCTTACATGAGACCCTATGAATGCATGATCTGCTTTGGGTGGGCTGCTCCTTGATTTTAAAGGAGTCTGTGTAAGAGCAAGAAAGGAAGCATAAAGTATAGGTTTGCAGACTTCCCTGTTATTAAACAAAACAATCTTTGCAACCGGTGAAAAATGTCTCTTCTTGGACTTGTGTAACCAATGCCATCAGTTCACCTTATCTCCTTTTTAACTGAAATTTATTTAGATTTAGTGGTTTTCTAGATAGCGTTTTGAAAGATATCTGAAGGGAAGTTAATTTTGACATGCACCATATACCTATCTACCATTTCCTTAGAAGATACAATGAAGGCCCACAAGAGTCATCTTATAACTACATGGAGTATCATAGTTGTGAACATTTTAGATATACTTTCTTTAAATAGGTCTAATACCATATGGAGCTATTGCATTTTCATGAAAGAACCAAGGTAGAATATAGCTACAACCCTCCTCCCCCCCCAGCCCACACACACACTTACACATACGTACATGAATAGATCTTAGGTTTAATGGAGAAGTTGACATAGTTATGGTCCCTTGCAATACCAGAGCCTAACTCCATGCAGAGGGTGCCAAAAACGAGGTGAACACAGACCTCTGGGGTCATCGTTACTTTTTGATCATAATGTTTGTAAAATGTTCCAAGCCCTGGGAAGATCTATAAAGCTTAAAAAAACATTTATAATGTCTGTCATGTTTCCAAGTCTGCTGGTGGGAATACTTTGTGTGGGGGTTTTCCATTCTGCTGGAGCTGAACAACAAGCTATGGAGAAGATCTTGGATAATTCAAATTCTGTTACTCCTATTAATAACCTCATAAAACCCTTGAAAATGATTTACTGATTTTAAAAAATTCTTACCAAAATTGCTAAGGCTTATTCTGATATTAATTTTGCAACTGTTTAGAACAAATCCTGGAATTATTTACAGGAAAATAAAAACAGATATAAATATTTTTAAATGAATTTAGATGACATTAGAATTTAAAAGATATATGTAGTCAGAATATCAGATTGACGTGATATGGATATTATTCCTTGTTTTAACTTTTTGTTTGCTTGCTTAACTGGAAGCAGATTTGTCAGTGGCATTTCTTTTTCCACAGTGACCTTTTTTAATTAGTGCAACTTTGTGTTTCTTAGCAAACTTCATCACATTGTTTAGTGAAATGCATATGAGTATTTTTATTGTTTTGTGCACTTTTATATGTGGTTTTTATTTTTCCATACTTTTAATTTAGTAGGGAAGTACTTTTTCCATTAAAAGATGGGTTTCATTACAAGGAATGCTATTATGGAAATGTGTGCTTTAAGTTTAATTGTCACTCAATTTAAAAGAAATATTTGGGAAACCAATGCATCAAAGCAAAAGAAAATGATTGGTAGGGTTCCTTTTTAAAACAGATGAGCAAAGCAATGTCAAGAAGGGCGGTCTCTGAGGCAAATAAAGCAATCAAATTACCTTACAAAGGGATACAGAATCTGTGCAAATGACCTTGCTGCTCTATTTGCAGTCCTCTTGCCTTTTTTTTTAAAGACTACTTATTCTTTGCCTCCTGTTGGAAAGATTAGGCATGACTCGCCTCCAAAGCTGACCAGTTAAATGGGCTAATTCCATTTTTCTTCTTTCTCAACGTGCTGGGTACACAACACAAGATCACCCACACAGAAAAGTAGTAAATTCCTATTTGGAATCTACTTTTGGCTGACAGAGAACACTTCTTGGTTGCCAACTAAAATCCAACATAGGTCCTTTGTAAACAGAAACTAACCTATGGCTGTTTGTTCTATATGAAGTGAGTTTGACGGTCTCAGTCCATTTCCTACTGAACAGCTGAATGCATCACAAAAAGCCCCTCTGCAAATATCACTAGCTTGCACCCTTTCAGAGAGACTCAGCCAAGACACCAAGAACTTAACAGACATAGAGGCAGAACTATCCCCTCATTCCAAGAGGTGGTGTCTCCAGAGGACATTCACATAATCAATTTTCTTATAAATATCCAATGAGAATTTTGGCCAAACCATTGCATGATATAGCCGCCCATAGATTTAAATGCATAGATGCACAATAGTGAAGCAATGAAGGAAGCTTGTATTGTCACTACACATGCTCAATTCTTCTGTAAAAAGTTATCTTTGGACTAGTGTCAGAGAGGGGGATGACTATATTAACCTGTTCATGCCCATGGAAATATTCTCTAGAGTTTAAAACTGTTAAACACCTCAAGTCCTTTAAACCCTTTCCACTTGAGACAGTCACAAGTAAATCACCAGCTCGATTTTCTTGCTTATAATTTAAGACCCTTGATTCTCCTCCTGTCTGACCATGAGGGCACCCTCGATGCACATAGGACCCTGTTAATGTCGGTGGGGCACTTTGAGGGTACAGCACCCCACCCCCTGGAGTCACTTGCAAATCAAGTTTTAAATGCATACTGGTGACTCCCCTGCTGCTGAACTTTCTGGCCCTGGCCTAAGTTAAAAAGAAATCTGTTCTCCATGCTGAGTCAAAATCATCTTCTTCGGTAAAATGAAAATAATGAAAAATACACCTATTACATGACTGAAACAGAACGGAAACAGTATTATTGTACACTTTTAGGATGATCCCTTATGAATTAAGTATATTCAGATGCCTGTGATTTCGGACTCCTGGTCAAATCCCCCACTCCTTGGCCAACGTCTACTTTGTTCGACCTTTGTGGGCTAAAACCAGAGCTGATAGGTCAATATACAAACTCATGGGTTCTTTAAGCTGAAGATATCATTCTCTAGGCTAGTGTCTGTTCCTTTTAGACTTGGAGCCTTACATCTTTATCCTTTTGGTGCCTGCCAGAGGCAGATGAGGCTGCAGGATAGGTCTGGGCATCAGGGCCAGAGCCAGTTGGATTACAGAAACTGGACTGAATGGCTGTCCTAGCAGTCAGAGTTTTCCAACTAGTTTCTCCTCAACCTGCTAAATCACCACTGACTTATAGGCTAGCCAAGCAATTAGCAATTTGGCCCTGATAAAAGGCCTTGGTAAGAAAAGCGATGTCTGAGCCAAAGAACTGGTATCTCCTACTGCTGACTTCCAATACATATATTATAGTACCTAGGATACTCCAGTTGTCTGGACCCCTGGTGTAGACCTGTCTTAAGGTTCTGAGTCTCTTTTCTCACTAGACTAGTGACTCTTTTTGGGATAACTGTTTCAGAGAGCTGACCAAGGTCCTGACCATGCGTATTGGGGTAGATCTACACTGCAAATAAACACCAGCATGCTGGTGTTTGGGCTCATGGGGCTTGGGCTAATGGGCTGTTTAACTGCAGTGGAGACATTTGGACTCGGGGTGGAGGCTGGGCACTAGGACCCTGAGAGGTGGGAAGGTCCCAGAGCTTGGGCTATAGCCTAAGCCCAAATGTCTACACTGCAATTAAACAGCCCCTCAGCTGCCATGGGCTAGTCGCCAATTTTTAATTGCAGTGTAGACATATTCTTCATGACTGGAGAGTGTATGTGTAGGTGCCTTTACAGTTCTCCTTCCACCAATAAATGAAGTGTTCTCTGGGTGAAGCATGTCCTTTAAGGAATATGATTCATTTAAAACAAAGAGTTATCTAGTTCTATCAGAGCAACTTTCTGAGATAAGGTCCATCCCTTAGCAAAAACATAATAATGAGACAAGCTCCATGTGTTGTTTCTGCCACTTACTTGGTGTGGACGTTCTTCTTATTGCCACTAAGACTTGGGTCATCAGGATTCCATTAGTTGGAGACTGGTCCTGCTTTGAGCAGGGGATTGGACTAGATGACCTCCTGAGGTCCCTTCCAACCCTGATAGTCTATGATTCTATGATCCTTTTGCCCTTTCCCTGGGGGGTGAGGGATGTTTTCCCATTGCCCGTGAAGGTTGCAATACATTGGGTCTAAGCTGAAGCTCTCCACCTTGCTGAGACCAGCAATGGGGCAATGAAATTTTGCTCCCATTTTCTTTGTAAAATTAAGCTTTATGGGTTCTAATGACATGTGTTTACAATAATTATATGAAATTTTAGAATTCAGTTACACACTATAGAGTTTTCAAGTTAAGTTTGCATTATTCTAAGTAGCCAAGCCCTTTGTCATTTATTCTAGTGTTGTAAAAAGATAGTGCAGCATAAATACCTGTAAATAAATAAATTTAATTACCAAAAATGCACTGTTTATTAATATAGAAACAGATGTACATATGAGGGATACAATGTGATGTAATCTTTTAATGTCAATTAAACGAGTCACCTAAGTCCAAACCAAACCCTGCGGGCTACTCTAACTTGCATCCGTAGGGGCCATTGCAGATATACAGAATCCCCAGGGTATGGTTTGCTTTAAACACATCCAATTCCCAGCACTGTCTGGCCGCTTCCTCTTCCAACTTACCCTCAATATACCCCTGGAATGCCCCATGACTGCTGTGAAGGCCGGAGCAGGGCTTTCTGGTTTGTATTTGCAAAGCGCTTTGTGTTCCTTGTATAAAGCTTCTATAGAAGTACAACTATTTTATTATTATTTTATTATTGTTGCCATTCTGGGGATGGTTTCTTTTGAAGAAAATGAATCTGACTTTTTCTTCTCTTCCTTCAGTCAGGAGGAGGGAGTGGGTAAATTAGAACTCCTAAAAGGAACAGTGGGTAGAATATTCTCTTAAAACTCAGACTGCTCTGACAAACAGGGACATCTGGCTACCTTATGCATAAGCCAAACATAAGCAAGCACCTTTGCCCTGTTTGAAAGTCTGCAGATGTGAAATAAAAACTTAAGTGATCCTTCACATTTTTAGTCTTCCTCCTTTTTGTCCCTGCGGTCCCGTTGACTCCAAATTCCAGAACAACTCAGCTGATGCAATGGCGCACATTCTGCTATTAGTCATACAGAGCCAGAAAACATTTTGATGTCAATGGAAGGTGTGTGTGTGCAACTGCCTTTAGGGCAGAATTTGGCCCACTGTGGTTTCCTGAGTGCCCTATATTATTGTGTGCTCATCTGACGCTATTAAACGGCCTCTGTCTGTTTTTGAAAGTACAGCCTTACCACCCAGATTTCAGAAGCACTAGCTTGAGGTTTCATAGCATGGAATTTGGGAATGGGAAGAAAAGATTCACATGTTCACCATGTGGTTCTTGTAGTATAACTGTTGTTCACATACATTGGGGGGAGGATTTTCCAGTTTAGTAGGCTTTTATACAGTCCACATGACACTGTAAACTATGTACCCACATGAGACACCTCCATGACATGAAGAATTATACAGCTCACTGACTCATATTATACAGAGTGAAAGGAAGACAACAACTTAAACAAAGCTCTGCATGAACCAAGAGAAAAATGCTCAGTTACAGATACTGTTATCTGTAGACTTTATGCCATTTCTGGCTTGAGTGTGAGGTTGGTATTTTAATAAGTCCTGCTTTGCAATCTGTCAAAATATGCTGTAATGCCTGTGTACCGTATATAATTATCTCCTCTGGTTTAGCTTCACGGGCCAGGCATTGGAAGAAGTTCAAATACATAGTTTTGTTTAATTAAAGAGTTTTAATTAGCTTATTGGCATACTCATTCACTTATCATGTAACTGGTTTCCAGGATACTTTAAATGCACATTTCCTGCAAATGAAAGTGTGGATACCAGCACACTGAGGCAGATCTTGCTTTTCCTCTCTCTGTGAAAACTTTAAAAAAAGAAAATCTATATCTTTGCTTGTCTTTATCATCCTTTTCCTGGTCTCTGACTACAGATCAGAATGTTCAGATTGACCACAGCCTTTAGAAGACAACTTTAGCTCGAGAGAGAGAGAGAGATGGTTTCCTCTATAGAATAATGAGACATGGTGAGAAGCCCATTTTATATTGGCACTTAGAGGACTATGCTATCAATGAGAGAGAATTGGGTATGGCATCTGATTAATAAGCCCATGGATTTGAGGTAAGAAAGAGGCTGCTGCCAATTTAAGGCCACATTCTGCTACTTCTTCTTAGCTTGGTGTCAGAGAGGTTGCACAGGACGTGAGGCAGAGCAGAATTTGGTTCATGTCTATGTCAAGGGATTTATACCATTTTAAATTGTGGTTCTAATCTGGGAAGATTAGGGAATGTTGCTCATTTTTCTCTTCCTCAGAAGTCTCTTATTTTTATTAATCAGAATCCTGAGAAATGCTACCACAATTGTCCACATGAACAGTCAGTCATATGCCTCCTACTTCTTCCATAACTAGTACTCAACAAACAACACCAGTTGCATAAATCTTTCATTAATTGTACACCCCACTTGGCATCCAGGTAAATTTTCAATTGTTTAAGGTCAGATTCTTAATATTCTTTATAACAGCCATAATTTGTGGTAGTGAGTATGCTCCCAGAATCATGATCAGGCACATTTCAGATAACATCTAACTACTGTTATGTGGTTGCCATCAATTACTTAGAAATGTAAATTACTTCAGATGCCCTTGCACATAACTGTAGGTGCGCAATTACTCCCTCAGTTACTTGAGCCTGCAAAATATTGCAGGAGCCAAAAAAGAAAGCAAGGTTATCGCCTATTCAAAATGAAGCATTTTTATTAGAGCTGCTTGGAAAACCAGGTGGTAGTGGTGGACGAAATTGTAAATATTCTCCCACTGTTTTCTGTTCAAATTTGTTATTCTGACGACATTTTAATTGACACTTTAAAATTCTAAAAATGTTGTCCAATTCTAATTGGAGTATATAATTTAACATTGTCTTGCCACTTATTTTGTCTAGATCTTTTGAATTTTTTCCTTCTAGTTCTTTCTGCTCTAGGAATAAAATTCATCCCCATGCTGAGGACCCTCGCAAATCATACATGTAATCTACTAGCCAATGTATGTTACGTGTTCACCTCTGTGCTTGATCCACAAAGAATATGGGTCAGGTACAGCTCTGATCTTAACAGCCTGGATCTTTAGCTCAAAGTGTAGAGACTTATACTCTCAGCTGTGGAGGGCCCCCAGGGTTGGCTAAGATGGTGGCCATCACGTGTACATCGCTTTAAAATCTCATTCAAGCTCTGTGTTTATATTTATTTTCTATTCCATTATTTCAAAGCCAGAATTAAAGACAATAATCTTTAAACTATATAATCAGATTGACAAGGGCAAGCAAAATTGTACCCAGAAAACAAATATATTTTCAAATGTGCAATTGAAGAGTATAGTACAAGAGAGGATTTTTGCTGATGAACACCCTGATCCTTTTCCCATTGAAATGAAGAACAAAACTCTCACTGACTTCAGTGAAGCAGAATCAAGCCTCAAGTGCACACCTAGGGCCTGATCCAAAGCCTATTGAAGTCAAAAGAGAGTCTCCTATAGACTTCAGTGGTCTTGAATCAGGCCCTGGTGCACCCACTGGTACAGACAACATCAGTTTGTCATCCCATTCAGGCCTGTATCTAATTAACATGAATTTCCCCTCCTGTTTGTGCACTCATTTGCACTATGTAAACAACTTCAAATAACTGCAATAACTGCTTTACCCTTTGTTCAAACAAACAATAGCCTTGGAAATCAAGAAGAAAATTAATAGCAGGTGAAAGATTAGGATTAATGATGCTGAGACAACATGGCTATTTAATTTAAAGTATAGGAATTTTTCCTCTAATCTTCTTTAATTCCTTATAGATATTAATGATAGTATGTCACTAGAACTCAGATATATTTGTTTCTCTGCAAGTGTTTAGGAACTAACCCTTTGCCTATGTATGTGTTAGTAGGGAAAAGGCCTTTCTCACTTCTCATCATATGTACAGAAAGAATGTGAGAGAACATATGGGATCACTGAGATTCATATAGGCAGATTTGGCAGCTTTTTCATATTTACTTGGTCTGTGAGAGATAAATTGAGTTTGGTTCTCTAACTCTAAGAATAAGTTATGTTATCAGAATACATATGTGTTGTGGATCAGACATGGATGAGGTGTTTCTATGATAGCTAAATTAGAATATAGGTTACATTGTTCTGTACTGTCTTTGATTTTGGATTACTTCATTTGTTTCTTTTTTGTTTTATGAATATTGTCACAGTTGACTTGATTTTTTTGCTCGCTTATTAACACTAACATTTTAATACAAAAGAAATGCAAAAGAAAAAAAAGGCAATAGAAAAAGAAATGTCTTCTAAATAAATTCACATAAAATATATCCTTCAGGGCTCATCCAAAAGGCTGATTCCCTCTAAACATTTAAATTTCTCTTGTAGACCCTCTTCTGCCATTCTGTCTATTAGGCATAGCAAATGCTAACTAAAAACAGTCCTGCCATAATAAATGTTCATTCTAATCCTCACCCTTTAAAGAAGCAGATGGACTTTTTGTACATCATCTGAAAGTTAGAAAATTTGGTCTCTGTGAGACCAGTGGGGCAAGTGAGTTCCAGAACCAAGTATCTTCTGCTGAGAATGCTTCACCACTAGATGTTCAAATCTGGAGATTGTTAACCAGAGCTCATCAGATTTTTCTAACTGCCATGGTACACAGGACGTAAGGTATCATTCCGTAGCTAAAGCCTGAGTTACGCAGAGTTTTAAAGAGTAATATACAACTCACAGTTTAGTTTCTAATCAATAGAAATTTCCCCACTATGTGGCTAAAAGGATTTGAGACCATCAGTGAAGTATATTCTAATCCCTAAATCATTAAACAACCTGTCTCTATATAATACAGAGTGAGGAAAGTTCAGGTCATAATCTGAAGACAAATTTGGAAATGGCTTTGATATGTAAAATAGTTTTTAAGATTCCCTATATCAGGGTATGGGACTCTTATCTCTTTCTTACATTCTTACCTTCTACAACCAGAAGTGCAGTAGTGCTGACCATAAATATTGCAGCATAGACAAGCTTTTCCAAACAGATTCTTAAGGTTAAAAATATACTACAGGTGCAGCTGGAGTGCAAAGCTGCCCAGAATCCAGGCATTGTGGAAAGGAATCCGTCTCCCCACTTGTTTACTTAGCCTTGGAAACACAGTTCAACAACCTGACAGCGAGAGAGACAGACTGAGACCTAAAAACGCACAATCACAGCAGGGGAGCTGCCTGTTTCCTCCTTCCTCTTCTCTTTCTCTCTGCCCTATACATGATGCATGATGCCCTACATGCAACATCAGAAACATGATAAAAACTGGTTTTGTTTTTTTCTTTTCTGGTGGCAGCTCATTTTGGGGACATGTTTTATTTACAGCTTTGTAAATAAAGGTCGTTAAAGCCCTTCAGAAGAAAGGCTTCTTTCTGCGTTAAGTGGGCCAGTAAATTAAAAAAACATAACAATCTGTTATATGCCACTTATAATAGCAAAACATTTTTTGATGTGCCCTTGATATGAAAGCCAAACAAATGCCCCATTTAAGCTTTTTAATCTTTTCACTTGCCCTCTTTTTCTGTCTGTCCCTCCTTGCCTCCAGAACTCCCTCCCTCCTTTCTCTGTCTCTCTTTCTCTCTCCCCCTTTTTGTTCCTGGAACATTCTGTTTCTTTTACGAGCTAACAAGTTTGATGTGGCCCTGTGTCTCCTTCCCTTCCAGGCTTGCAGCTGTTTTGGCAACAGAAGAAAAAAAATCCCCATAACAAATCAAATAAAAGCCCATTCTGTGAAGAGGAATTGAAAACAGCAGGCCTCAAAGAGGACTGCACATGAGATGCCTTGTTCTGGCTTTCAACACAACTCAAATCAGAAACACATTACCATAATCTGAAACAGCCCACTGCTAACACAAGACAGATGGTGGGTAATAACCCATGCATCATTAATAAATAAATTCCAGCATTAAAGGCTTTACAAAGTATGACAACATTATCCGGGCAAAATTACTGCCTCTTTCCCACCCCCAACATTATTTCACTGTGTTGTGGGTCTTATTTTTTTAAGGGTCTGTGGTTTTGAAGGAAGTTAAATACAGCACAAGTTTTAAACAGATCAAACCTAGCTCAGTGTACAAGACAGGTCTGAAAGTCCAGAAGGAAAAAATAAAATCACTGCCAAAGTGCAATAACTCCCATGTACTTTGACTGGATAAGCAAACGACAACTTATTGTATTGAACTCCACCGGCTGACGTTTCCCTCTCTGGTACTCCACTGTTCTTATATTTCACTACCCTTTTCAAGGAAGAATTTTGGCATCACATTTGCCACAAAGCAGAAAGATATATGCATCTTTTCTCAGCTATCCTACTGCATACCATACCAGCTGTCTCTTTTATCCCTCCCCTTTCCCCTCATCTGAGGCAATTGTGACTAATAAAAACCTTAACTTTAACAAATGGTGGAGAATATATGAAAAATGGACCCTCCACAATCTGCTTGTGGTTGACCACTCTGGATCTAGTAATTTTTTTGTGAGAGGAAAGAGGGGATAGGGATTAGATAATACATTATCAAATGTATAGCCACAAAATTTGAAACCAGACTGGCATCCCAAATCAATATGTTTCCAAAGCTTGAGGTGTTCCGTTCAGAATTTTGATTTGTGATCATTACAGAGATAGGCCTGAGTCACAATAATGTGGATATGTATCAGAACTTTACCAAAGTTCTGAAGTGGCAAATGGGTGGAGAGCTTATATTCACCATTCCAAACAACCTGTACTATGAAAGGTGGCTGGAATAGAATTGCAGCCTTCTCACACGGCTGAGAGATAGATATAGCTCAGAGTTAAGCAGGGTGGAAGGAAAGAATCTTATACAAAACCCAGGGTGCTGCAGTAATTGGTGCTGATGGTTTAGTAATGGCATGCTTTCTTCTCAGTCAGTACTGAACCAGTGCCCCAGCAAGATGTTTTGGTACCCATTGTTTCTGGATGTGATTTGACATGTTGGAAATAAGGTGTAAATCCAAGATTTGGCTCAGTTGTTGTCATTAAAGATACTGTGTCAGTTTTGCAAGAGTAGGAATGCTACACGTGGTTCTTTGCCTTAGTTCTATTCTGGGTAATTGCAATATGCCAACAATTTCAACTGAATGCAAAATTCAACTGATTTTTTTTTTATTTCCTAAGCTAAACTGTTGCATAGTGTTGTGTGTTAAATTTTTGTTGCAGTTTTAATGGTGAGAGTTTAATGGCACCTCCCCCTGCTAAAATATAGCTAACTAGATAAATACAATTTGTAAAATATTTTAGTTTCTTCTGGATGAAATGTTCTGTATGAATGGTTGTCCCAGGTACTCCGAGCACTTGCACATCCTTTCTCCAGAGATTTGCAGGTGATAGGGCCGAAATGGCCCAAACCATTGCTCTCCATCTGTGTTTAGCTAGATGATTGTAAACATCTGTTTCAGATGTGGACATCACCCATCCATGTCCATGGCCTTTGTGACCTACCATCTTGATTATTAGGATGTACACCTCATGGGGAACAGCACGTGGCTGCATGCTTACTTAGTGGGGTCAGCCTTATGGAGCATAGTGCCTATTCCCAAAGTCTGCACTGGCATCTTCATTATTTCTAGGGGCAATTCAAATTGTTAATTTCATCTGAAAAGCACTATGTTGGCTGGGCATGGCTATCTGAGAAACCACATTGCTCCCTATGCACCCTAATGATGGGTAAGATCAGCTAGAACACTTCTGCTAAACAGTCCCTTTATCTGAACGTCTGGGGAATTGTGGTAGGGAATCCTTAGTGGAGGGTTGACTATGGAATGTGTTTCCCTTTTTGGTCCACCATGAGTTTGGGTCTTTTCACTTGGACAACCACTGCCTATTCAGGTGAGCACCAGCTGCTTCCTTTGCAAGAGTTAATCAAATGCAAATACTAGGCAGAGTGACTTATATTAACCTTAAAGCCACGGTAACCCTGACAGGATTTTAAAGAGTTTGAGTTTTGACTTATTACATGTTGTATGGATGCACTAGTTCAGTTAAATAGACACCCAACTTTATGTGAACTCATGTAATGTTTAGTGCCCTATTTCAATACCAGTATTTGTCTTTGATAAACATTAGAGGATGGTGTTGTATTTTTATCTTGCATTCTTATCTAATTCCAGTTTAAATTCCATCTAATTCCATCTTAGTTTTTCTTTGGGAAAAGGTCCTCAAGGAAGGAAACCAGTGCAGACTGCTGAACATCAGTGCCATTTAAGTAACCTCTCTGTGATATTTTGTGCAGTAATTTAAGAAGCGTTTATTGCTATTTGAATCACCATCACTGCACTGGCAGCTAACTCTAAGAAAGAAAGAAAGCAAAAGATATTTTATGAGACTAGAAAAGAGAAAAAATTGGATAGATTGGGTCAATAGCCTCCATCCAGATCTTTTGATCGACATGAAATCATAAAAACCTACCAAATAAACCTTGTACCAATCAGATAGTGTTTAAAAATGGAAGCTTGGTGACTCTGTTGTATTAATTTCTTTACAACAAATGTCAGACTGGTGTTACCTGAAAAGAACTGATTGCAAAACTGTGTGGGGAAAAAAACCCTGTGTCTCCCCAAATCTACCTAATAAGCAAATACTTTACAATATTTATTGAGTAAACTCCAATTGCCTTATGTATCATAATTGCTGCTAATAAATGATAGTTTTATGGCTGCTGTTGGAAGCTACATTCCAGATGTGTTACTCTTGTTGCTGATATGTTAAAACAGGGAGAGAAAGCTTTTTTGTTTTAATTGTACCACAGCTTACATTTAATTGCCTGAAAACTTTTTTAGGATAAAAATCCATTGATAAAATCCTCAGTAACTCTACATTTTATATTTTTGAGTGTTTATTGCAAGAGAGTAACTATCTGTAGAAGAGTTTCACCCTATCAGTTCTTCTTGCAGCTAGCACAGAATTCTTCTGCAGGAATTTTCCCTTCAGGTATTTTTATAACAATAAAATTGTTGCTTTCATGTTTCAACAACTCTGCTACATTATTCATAGGAAAATCCAATGGTGATATCATGACGGCCAAGAAAATTCCCCAAAGGCAAAGCTATAAAGCCCTGATCCAGCAAGACACTTAAGCATGTGCTTAACTTTAACATTTAATGTTGACCTCAATGGGACAACTCATATTCTTAGAGTTAAGCATGTATTTAAGAACTTTATTGGATCAGGGCCGGATGGAGCAGAGAGGATTACAGACACTGCTGTATGTGATCATCACTAACACTGCACAAATAATTTATCTGATGACTTTAGACTACATTCTCTTTCCTGATTTTGCATCTCTGTAAAAATCAGGAAGGACCAGTTCAATAACCCTTATTCAGATAATACTTACTCACACAAGAAGAAAAGGAGTACTTGTGGCACCTTAGAGACTAACCAATTTATTTGAGCATAAGCTTTCGTGAGCTACAGCTCACTTCATCGGATGCATACTGTGGAAACTGCAGAAGACATTATATACAGAGACTATGAAACAATACCTCCTCCCACCCCACTCTCCTGCTGGTAATAGCTTATCTAAAGTGATCACTCTCCTTACAATGTGTATGATAATCAAGTTGGGCCATTTCCAGCACAAATCCAGGTTTTCTCACCCTCCGCCCCCCCCCCCCCCCAAACTCACTCTCCTGCTGGTAATAGCCCATCCAAAGTGACCACTCTCTTTACAATGTGAATGATAATCAAGGTGGGCCATTGCCAGCACAAATACAGGTTTTCTCACCCCCCCCCTTTTTTTTCAAAAACTACACACACAAACTCACTCTCCTGCTGGTAATAGCTTATCCAAAGTGATCACTCTCCTTACAATGTGTATGAAAATCAAGGTGGGCCATTTCCAGCACAAATCCAGGTTTTCTCACCCCCCCACCCCCATACACACACAAACTCACTCTCCTGCTGGTAACAGCCCATCCAAAGTGACCACTCTCCCCACAATGTGCACGATAATCAAGGTGGGCCATTTCCAGCATAAATCCAAGTTTAACCAGAACGTCCGGGGGGGGTGGTGGTAGGAAAAAACAAGGGGAAATAGGCTACCTTGCATAATGACTTAGCCACTCCCAGTCTCTATTTAAGCCTAAATTAATAGTATCCAATTTGCAAATGAGTTCCAATTCAGCAGTTTCTCGCTGGAGTCTGGATTTGAAGTTTTTTTGTTGTAAGATAGCGACCTTCATGTCTGTAATTGCGTGACCAGAGAGATTGAAGTGTTCTCCGACTGGTTTATGAATGTTATAATTCTTGACATCTGATTTGTGTCCATTTATTCTTTTACATAGAGACTGTCCAGTTTGACCAATGTACATGGCAGAGGGGCATTGCTGGCATATGATGGCATATATCACATTGGTGGATGTGGATGGGCTATTACCAGCAGGAGAGTGGGGTGGGAGGAGGTATTGTTTCATAGTCTCTGTGTATATAATGTCTTCTGCATTTTCCACAGTATGCATCCGATGAAGTGAGCTGTAGCTCACGAAAGCTTATGCTCAAATAAATTGGTTAGTCTCTAAGGTGCCACAAGTACTCCTTTTCTTTCTTCACACAAGAAGTTCCACTAAAATAATTGCTTGCAGATTTGCCCATTGACTTTCTGAAGCAATTAGTATTAACCATTTCTTTTACAATAGCACCCAAAGGTCCCAGTCAGGATTTGGGTTCCATTGTCCTGGGGTCAGTACAAACACAGATAGAGATATTCCATGTGCCAGAGGGCTTATCATCCTTTCCCCAATGATAAGGGAATTAAAGGACATTTCAAAAAAAAAAACCCAGCGTCCTTATTCCTCATATTGGTTTTCTTCCTGCCTCTGAGACCTGGCTCTTAAAATAAGGTCCATGTTGTGATTAAGGTCCTCTAAGAGATTCATTCCCAGTGCTACCATCTACTGCTGGCAATATTTCTTCCAATAATGTAACATCTTGATATTCCCTGCTTAATCTAATGTGTCCAGTTTTGGCAGCTGCATACCTACAGCCAAGTCTGTCAGTCTCTACCACAAAATAGGCCTTTAAAGATTTCATGAAACACCTTGACCTCACAGATACAAATGACAATGTATGGGTGTGACCAGTGGAAATCTGTAAATATTATCTTAACTAAAAAGGATATAGGGAGAGAAAAAGCTTTGTTCCCTTGTATCAATGTGTGTGATAGGTTGCTGAGTTCATGGCTGTCTCTAATTTCATTAATTTACACTCCCATCTTTCTATCCCAGCAAAACAAAAAAACAACAAATAGTAAGGATGTGTAGGTAATTATCCATGGTTTGTCTGGTTTGTCAATTTAAAAAAAATAACTTTTCAGTGCTACAGGGAGAGAGCACAGTGTAAAAAGCATTAGCATATAGTTGAGAAAAGGAATCAGTCTGGATTTGTTGTCCTTCATTTAATTCTTTTACATGTGCAATTAAGTGTTTTTAAGTGCCTGGCTGAGGCAATATTGTGAATAAAATAATCTGTTAAAGGAACAGTTAAAGGAACAGGAATAATCTGGAAAAGAATGCTAGTGGAGTCAATCAAAATGATTGTCTATGAGTAGGGCCCTACCAAATTGTCAGCTATGAAAAATGTGTCACGGACTGCGAATTCTGGTCTCCCCCCATGAAACCTGGTCTTTTGTTTGCTATTTCCCATGAAACCTATATAGCATAGTGTGAGACCGGCATTTCTCAAATTGGGGGCCCTGACCCAAAAGGGAATTGCAGGGGGGGTTGCAAAGTTATTTTAGGGGGGTCTTGGTATTGCCACACTTACTTCTCCGCTGCCTTCAGAGTTGGGCAGCTGGAGAGTGGTGGCTGTTGGTCAGGTGCCTAGCTTTGAAGGCAGTGCCCCGCCAGCAGCAGCACAGAAGTAAAGGGTGGCAATACCATACCAAGCCATCCTTACTTCTACGCTGCTACTGGCAGTGGCTCTGCCTTCAGAGCTGGGCTTCCGGCCAGCAGCCATTGTTCTCCACCTGTCCAGCTCTGAATGCAATGCCGCCGCCAACAGCAGCACAGAAGTAAGGATAGCAGCACCACAATCCTCCTACAATAACCTTGTGACCCCTCTCCCCCCCACCCACAACTCCTTTTTGGGTCAGGACTCCTACAATTACAACACAGTGAAATTTCAGGTTTAGATAGCTGAAATCACAAACTTTACAATTTTTAAAATCCTATGACCGTGAAATTGACCAAAACGGACCATGAATTTGGTAGGGCCCTATCTATGAGTTAAATTTTTCTGTCTTTGGAGATCTTTGCACTGAGTGTCATTTTGCTGCAGATATTTGCAACGCTGCTCAGTTTTTACCAAACTCTTCCATTTCATGAATGGATGAAATTCACCCCAGTGTCCTGGGCCAATTCAAGGCTCTCCACACCGATTAGTTCCACTCAGGTCTCACTTAAGCTCCTTACACTGTGTTTATGTGATGCAGGACAGTTTATGTGGGCCTTCTGCAGTGGGATGTTCTGTGGGAGTGATATATAAGAGAGAAATATCTGCATATATGTAGATAGTTAGCTAATTTGAAGAGTGCCCTCTGCTGGCACATTAAGAATATGTAGCATTGTTCATAAGCTAGTAGGTTCGATAAAGTTGTTGTTATGCATTGCAAATAATTTCCTTAGGCCTGTTCTTACCAGGGTGACAAAAGTATTTTGATTGAGCATGAGGGTATGGCAAAACAACAACCTTACAGAACACACCAATATCTGTGTGTATCATGCATGTGTTATCAACACATTTTTGTATGGGAGTGAGGCATGAACCTTATACTCTCATGAGGAAGAGAGACTCAATAACATTCATATGTGTTGGCTTTGTTGAATTGTTGGAATCTCCTGAAGGGACAGAGTCAACAACACTGAGGTGCTCAAACGGACCAGTATTCAGGGCTTTGGAGCTGTGCTCTGGTTCCGCTCCAACTCCAGGCAAAAACCTGCAGCTCCACTGCTCTGGAGCTGCTCTGCGCTCCAGCTCTGGGCTCCGCTCCAAAGCCCTGCCAGTATACCCAGCATGCAAACACTCCTCAAACAGAGATGCCTTCGTTGGTTTGGGCTTGTGCGCCTGATGAATGATGTGCATATCCCAAAGGACATCCTCTACAGTGAATTAGCATCTGGAGAAAGACCCAAAGGATGCCCAAAATTGTGTTTGAAGGATGTGTGTAAGTGAGACCTCAGTTTGGATGGACATGGATGTGGATAACTGGGAAGATCATACTCAGGACCTCAGTCTTTGGAAACAAGAGCTAAACAAGGGTCTCCAGAGTTACGAGAGGAAGCAGTCCAGCTTAGAAGAAGAGAAAAGGGCTCGCAGAAGGCAGAGCCCAAAGAGTGGAAACATCACCTTTAAGTGTGTCAGATATGGCAGAGATGTATCTCTCGAGTGGGTTTCTTCAGCCACAGCCATGGCTACTATAAAACCAATTGAGTAAATTCTTTATCTCTCAGGGGTGCATGTCCATGGTTTCTCGAGACTGAAGGATGCCTACTACCAGGGTGAATTTCACCTAGTATGAAAATCTGACTGGACTATGAGAATAGCTTTCTACACCACATGACCCCCCCCCACATACTCCGGGAACAAACAGATATTTGTATTTTGGGGTCCTACTATTCTAAAAATATCTGGAACCCAGAACCTTTGGCCCAGCTCCAGACATCTTCATGATACTCCTTCCCTTCTGCCTCCAACCTCAAATAATTCAATCTCTGTGCCATCCACTGTAAATTTCCTGCCAACCCCCTTGCAAGGCCCATAGTCTGCTTCCTACTCATCTAATAGCTGAATTTCTTATTCTGTCCCATGTAAACCTTCTTACTCCTTCCTCCAAGCTCATCCTCCCCAGAGACCCATACAAAATTCCTTACATCCTGTTGCATATGAATAAGAACTTTCCTTTAATCCAGCCTAGTCTGGTGCATTTGTCAGATCCACAGATAAATGGCTGCTATACAGCAGGGCTGGAGGAGTATTTTCTAGCTCCGCTACTGCAGACAGTAAGGTTTATAGGTGAGTGAAGGTGGACAAGAAGTCCAGTTTCTGAAGTCCTCTACGTGAGAATGCGTCTAAATAGAAATGGGACTACTGGCTGCTGCTCAAAGAATTATAATGGGTAACTTTAACATCTAGCCACTCCCCCCAGGAGTCTAGACAGGGTGATTGCAATCCACACTCTGACCCACAAAGACATTCATGGTTTTCATATTTGGGAATCTGAAAGGGAAGATATTCATCTACAAGAACCTGAAGGGGAATTTGGAGCCTATTGGGTTTCAAATTCAGAGGATATTTTATATTTGCAAATGTTTGGGATTCCAAATATTTCCTGAAAAGTAGGCCCCCTGAATACCATACAAATCCATGCCAACTTTTAAGGATGCACCATTCGAAACTCAGAAGATATGTAGAAAGAATCGTTTAGAATGTGGAGACTCCAAAGAATGTCATGTAAGCACTTCATCCCAGCACAGATGTCACTTAAGTCTCTTTTTAGACATATGTGTGCATAGATCTGAGGGTTGGACTCTGGATTTCATTCAGGGTACCAAGACACACAATAGAAAAATACTTTGGGTATGTCTGAAGAGGCACAAAGCAATGAGAAACTGCCCTTTCTTGTACTACCTATAAAGCTATAGCTGTGATCTAGCTGATAGGTGGCTGAAAATGTCAGTGTGCCAGTGATGGAAGAACTAACTCTGCAAATCTGCAGGTTTTGGAACAAAAGAATTATTCCACGGGCACCTTCAATGCAGAGACCAAAAGGCTTTACAGTACATGAAGTAGAAACTAGCATTAAAAAAAAAATTCAGACTTAGGCAGGTACTGTGCCACTTAATAAAAAAAAAAAAGAGAGTCCTGAGGCAGTACGTTTTAAGACACTGAGATGTCACTCTTGAGATCAACCAAGGAACATCTATTCATGCCTGAAGGAGGTTGTATTTGTGCTAGTGTCTGTATTAAATAAATAAAAAAGAACCGGTGGCTAACAATAAAAATTTGAAAATGAAGCTTTATTGCCAGAACGCGAAAATGCACTTAACAGGGACTGACTTACCATAACAATGAATGGCACAACAAAAATGGGTAAAACAAGATTATTTTCTTCTTAATTTGCCTTACATGAAATGTCACCATTCTTGTAGGCCTTTTCTTCTGTTCAAAACCAGGCAAATAAATTAGAGGTGACACTGCAAAATGTTTTACAAACCTAGGATTCCATTTTCTTCCCACATGTATTGTTTATTCTGTATAGCGCATTTCAGAATCCTGTCTCAGTAGCTCCGGGGTACCAACTAATCAAGCAGAGATACTTTAGGACTTTGGCTCTTGTGGAAGGTGACTGTTTTTCAGCAATGGAGAGTGAAGTGCTCTATATACACAAAGAACAGGTTTAGTATTGACTTTGGTTATGCAACTGTCCTCATATTGCCTTGGCTATATTCCTGACCCTTGTTCTTGGGAGATGATAATTAGGTAGAGAAAGTAGTTCAATTTCCATATCCTTCCAGGTTTTACCTTTCTGTGAGAATGCCATTTAATCTGGCTTATGACATGGAAATAGGAACCAGACTGAGATCAGTGACTCATTTCTACTAGGACAGCAAACAGCTGCTGAGTTGGTAATGACTTTTGCTGGGCTAGATTTGAAATGACTAAAGATTTTCTTTCCTATTAGCAATCCCCAGAGTTTATTAAATTGATAAATTGGAGTATACGGTGTGTATATAAAGACTAATGTAGTTTGCAAACATCTCTTGCCTATAGCAAATATAAGGTTATAGAACTGGGGAGGAAGAGGACATCTGGGAACATTTTCCAGGTTGTGGTAGTGGTGTTTTTAAAGAAGCAACCAATCAATATCCTAGTGATCACAGAGAGAGTCCAAATAATGTACTGGGGAGAACATTGTCATAAAGTACTCACTCAGAGCCCTAACATGTTAGGGGACCCGAGAGTATAGGAGGCTCATTAGGTGGAAGTTCCTGAGCTGATTGATGATGTAGGCGAACTGATAGCTGTTGCCACTTCATCTGCCTTTGTGGATGATGGGGAAGAAACAGCTCCCCTTGCTTCCAAGCCTCCATTATACAGTCACATCACTATCATGAGACTGGAGGATATGCCTTGAGACTAAGCACATATGCTCCAAATAGCACCCTTTGCAGCAAGAGCAACCTATGTGAGGCAGTTTTGGTCCAAAAAGCCCAGCCCCCCAAGCTGGTGGAAGAGAAACAGAGGATGCTGTGACTGAAGAATCCACACTGGTTAGTAAAATGGGATTTCTGGGATGTTAGAGCTGGGGGACCCAGTTCAAAGAAAGGGGAAGAGAAAGAAGTAGGCTGGGAGGATTTAGATGGGGGGTAGTTCCAGGTGGAATTTGAGGACCCACTGATCAAGCATCATACCCATGGAGAGAGACATCTTTTTGCTGTGAAATTACTCAAATGAAAAGCAGGATTAATTCTTCAGAAGACCCATTTCAGGCAAAGCAAGACAGCGCTCCTCCCAGAGTAAGGTATTTCTGCTCAATGTGAGTAACGGAGGCAGAAATGAGCCATAAATTAGTAAACTCTTCAGGGCATGGACCACGCCTTTAATCTGCCATTATCGTGTTGCATAAATGATAATGCACACTACTAATTTAGTACAGCAAGCAATACATCATTTCTTTCTTTAGCATCCTACTGCTTCCCTTCAAATAAAAGAATTAAAAGATTAAAATCAAACCCCACCCAAATCAAGTGAAAAAAAAATAGGTGAGCAGTGGAGATAAAGACCTTCTCCTCCACCTTTTCATACCAAAATGCTGGAGGGCTGCAGTATTTATTTGTAATAATGTAGCTGGCAAATATAGTACAGGAGGAATTGGTACTTGAAAAGAGCACTCAGTCTGGTGAAGGGGATACAAACTAGTATGAAACAAGAAAAATCTAATTAGATTTTTAAATCAAGATTTAAACTTTAAAAAAAAATAAGCTGTGCGATCAGAGGACCATAACTAATGAGGAAAGGCTGGGAGTCGAGGGAGAGGAGAAATATCCTCATTTAAAATTTGGCAGGGAAAGTTCCTCTGGCCATGCACTGTTCCAGGGATGGGAGAGCTGTAGGGCCAAACTGTTCAGCCTCAGTGATAGTAGGAACGAGTAACATTTTTGGCTCACAATCTGTCTTAAGGGAGCCACCTGGGCAAAGTGCCCTTGCTAGGATGCATTCTATGTCAGCGGTAGCTTGGAATAGCTAGACACGAATGTCTTTAATTGTACTAGTGAATGTTGCATTCAGAAAATGAAAGGAAGAGTTGGGAGGAATATCCAGAAGCTGACCAGTGTAAGATTGAAACAGTCACTCACCATAACTTCTGTCACTCCTTAACTTGCTTGGGTAGAGCTATCTTTTTTGTACAGAGTTATTTCAACCTGTGATTTACTCTGACCCCTCTTTTGTTTAGACTTCTTGGACTGTCCAACAGTTTATGTCCCCCTCCCAAAAAGGGAAAATCCCTGAATCCTGTTGAAGACCCCAGTCCTGTTCCCAACTTTCTATAGTCCCTCTGTTTTTGTTTGTAGAGTCTTCTTTCCTGCCCCACCCACTCTCCTACTTCTTGGAGTGGTGTTGCTGGTCTTCCAGACTGGGGCCACAAAAACAGCTTCCCCCAAAGGCCCAGTTTGTTGCTATACCACCCGCTTTAACTGTCCCTTGTAACAAAACACTCAAGTTAATGTTTCGATTGTGCCTCTGGGATACGAATATCCCTGCAGTGGGTATGCTCAAACACCAATACTGAAATGGCTTCATTCCTTTATGGCTCTACATCAGCAATAGCAGGGTGAGTTAAAGAACACAAGTGATCCCCACAGTCCCTACATAGTACCCCTCAGAACACAGTGCTGTATGTATGATCTAAGTAACTCTGGATGTGTCTTACTTGTTAATAGTGTGTACTTTTTAATATCCAAAGAAATCCTAAAAGATAAAGCATGTGATCAACAAAGAAACGTATAGGCTACTAAGGTTTTCTTCTTTGCAAACCACCCTTAGCATCCACAGGTGGATGTCCTCATGGAGTGATCTAATCAGGCACTAAAACAGATGCTAAGGAAATGTGTTGAAAATGAAGAGAGATTGGGCTGAATTATTGCCCTATCTATAACTTGCTACAGAATTTCCCTGAATCTCTATAGATTTATTTATTATTTGAATGGTTGCATGGGAGATTATTACACTGGAAGGTATTCAGAAGGTATAGAGAAAAAATAGTGCAGCTAATAAAGGTACTGAATTGTCTAATCAAAAATTGAGAAACTAATCATGAAAAGCAAGCCCATTCAAAATTAAGATTTGGAGCTACATCCTAATTTTAGCCCTTTGTGTCCATATATTGCAGCTCCTACAATATGCGATGCAAGACTGTTAGGTGTAATGTTAATCCTTGCATTATAGCACTATCAGATATTTGTGCACTGAGATGGTGGTTTAGATGTCTGTCTGGGTATTTGTTTATACAGTTGCACTGCTTACACATGAGAATACACTTACCTAAGGGTGCATACATTTTAAACTTTGGTCCAGTGCTTCTTAAAAATGTGTCCCTAAGTGTTTTTGTCACCTTATGAAAAATTTTCAGATTGCTGAGGGCCTCAATATATACAAAAAAGTATGCTCTGACTTATGTGAAAAGGACAATATATCAGCATTGTACAACTATTCTGCCCCACCCTTTTTTCCCTCCTGAAAGCATATCCCCTTCCTCCACCAACATATCCCCTGTAATAGAACATCATTTTTGTCACTCACCTTTACATGTTAGCACATGGCTTTTGACACACTAGCCCATACTAGAGCCTCTGGTTCCATTACAGCTCAGTTGTGTCAGTGACTAGGTGGATCTTTCTGTGACTCCATAATCTTGAGCAGACAAGGCCTTACATAGATTTATTTAGTACATTTGGGATTCTTGTTTTATTTTAAGCGGATGCCTATACTGTAACTAATCCAAGACATGCTAATTTTGAGTATTATTTTAAATGCGCCCAAACACACACAATAATGGCTTCACTATTCGTAATGTGGGTTGATTACAGTACACATTGTTCAGACATTTAGAATAATAGGATATGCCAATAATGGACCCATTTTCAGAAACTTAAAAATATAGTTAGTGAAAATTCCCACAGCAGCTGCTCCAACCTCAAAATCTTGACCACATTTTTTGTTTATGAACACTTTATGAACTAATTGTTTTCAGAATTCCATTTTCAGAAACAAACCTGTTATTGTGTTTATACAAGAGTATAAATAAGTATCCAGCAGACCAAGCTGTTTTTATTTTGCACTCCTACAATTTATAAAAAATGAGAACCAAATTAAATATGTAATAACAAAATTCAGTACTGGAGGAAAAAAATGTATGCCAAGATTTCAGCCAGAAACACATTTTACAGTTAGGATATACTCTGAAAACAATGACTTTATAATGGAAACACTTATATAGACTTAACTATAGTTGTGGTAATAGGCACTTCAATATTATAGTTCAGTATGTGTGATCCAAATCTAACAAAGTCTGAACAAAATAGAATAATGAAGAAGAGGAAATTTCTATAAGGTCAGACAAACATTGAAGATTTAGCCTGATCCTGGGGCTATTTGGTTAGCTTCAGGATAAGGTTCTGTAACTTTAGGCTCCCAATTAATGTAAACTATATGCCAAGTGGCAAGGCTCACTACTATGATAAGAAATGAGAGACCAGTTAGATATGAAATAAAACATGCTGATAAAAGAAAAAAGACTGGAGTGTTAACCTTCTAAAATCCCAAAGATAATCTTGTAGCTTTAGGCTACAATTCATCAACGTACTTAAGCACATGACTAATGGTAAGCTTCAACTTCAATGGAACGACTCACATGCTTAAGAATCTTGCTGAATCAGAGTCTTAATTTATACAAAAGGAAAACATATGAGACACTGGACATAATATAGCTGATTTTAAAAACAGGCTCAGTTCAAATGTGACAAACTTAAATGACATGCAACAAGACTAGCTGAATCACTTGGAATGTAAGGACAGTGTAATAATGTGCTTGTTAGTCATTTGAGTGAAATCTCTGAGTTTACGACTTGATGTCATGAAAATGTTCATGAATATTGAATTTGGCCTTGTGATGGTATATGGGCAAGTTTTGCTGATGTACAGTGTTTCTTGAGGGGGCCTGAAAGTTATAAAGCAAAAGAACACAAGTGCTTTTGTTGAACTTGGATAAATTCTGTTCTGAATTAAGCATCCAATGAGTCACTGGTAATTCATCTTTAAAATTAAGGCAGAGATAATCAGTCCTGTTTCACTTAGTCATGATGACAAAGTTAAGTGCCTTCTTGAACATTCATACCAAATATTGTTGGACGAACTCCTCTAATGGATTTGATATTTGAGGGGGGAAATGACAATGATAAAAACTATCAGACAGTAGAATTATTCACTATTAATTGTTCCATCATGAAATCAAACATCGCTGCACTCACTTAAGCGGAAAGTTGGGTTATTTGATTCCAAGTGAAAATTTGAGCTGTGAGTGTTTAGGAAAACCTGCTTGGGGCCCTTTTTTCCCATGACAGGATATTAGTAAGTCCCATAGAGCAACTCTTAGCAAAGTCAATCAGAGTAAACTCTTATGAGACCCCTACGGAGCAGCACTGTTCCTATCGTTCTCCTTTTCTCTCTCTCTCCCCTTAATAATGAACCAATCCTGCAAGGTTATGATTATTATTTTAGTACAGTAGTGCCTAGAGGCCCCATGGTGCTAAGCATTGTACAAACACATAGTAACAGTCTCTTCCCCCAAAGAATTTGTAATCTGAAGATAAGACAAAAAGTGTAGGAGGGGATGGAGGGGCATGGAGAGGTGGTGTGACTTGCCTGAGTTCACACAGAGAACGGGATAGGACCTAGGTCTCCTGAGTCCCAGTCCAATGTCCTATTCCCTGAGCAACACTGACTCTGAAAATCTCATTGAAATCCATGAGAGTTGAGGCTTCTCAGCACTTCACAAGGAGCCACTCAAAACCTTGTACAACTGGGCCCTAAACTGCTGTGAACTTGAGTCCAGGAAGAGATGAATTCAAATGAATGGAAATATTTCAAAGGAAAAAAGTATGCCCTGAATGTGCTATTGTACTCAAAGTTTCTCTTGCTCTCTGCTTGCTGTTTTGAAGCAGCTGAGTTAAATATATAGAGGGAGAGATTGGCATCCTTCAGGTTTGCTTTTCATCTCAACTCAAGCTGGTGAACCATCAGCAGGATGTTCACAGGCTTTTCCAAGACAGCCTGCCTTAGAGGAGCTTGTTCAGCAGAGTTCAGATCTCCAGCAAATAGCTCACTACAGCTCCCGTTCTGCTAATGCAAAATACATTAGCTTTTACATTGTAGCAGTAAGAGTGATGGAAACAGTGGTGCCAGGGATTTTAAATATTCATAAATTCTTGTAAATATTAAATATGAAAACCAGTAAAGCAGTTAGTTTTTGCTAGACATCAATGAACAACTGGAGAAGAATAAAAGCAGATTGAAAAGAAATAAATTGAGTGCAAGGCCAAAATAACTGACAATGAATTTAAAACTAGAGTATTACTGGGGTGAGAAACTAAAAGTGGAGCTGATCAAATTTTTCCAATAGAATGGTTTTCTGTCAGCAATGCTGATTCAATTCAATTGAAACTTTTGCAGAAATATATCAATTCTGTTGATTTTTTAATGAAAAGTTGTTTTATTTAGATACGTTCTAAGTGCTTTGTATTGACTTTATTGATTTGACATCTGAATATAATATACTAAAAGTTAAAATCAAGATATTTAGGAAATATTGGAACAGTCTTATCAAACAAATTTTGCTTTGCAGGCAATTTTGACTTTTCATTCTGATTTGGGCCTAAGGCAATTTTGAAATGTTAGAATTTCCCGCAGAACAGAAGTTCTGATTATTATTTTTTACCCCAGAAGTAACTAAAATCTCAAGATAACTCCAAAAAAAAAAAAGTGCAAGTCCAAGAAATCCGTGAAACCTGAGATCAAAAAGAGGGTACTGGAATCCGTTAAAGGATAAGTAGGAGCATCCCAGTGTTTCAAGAAGTACTGATGCCGATCTAGATTTGTGATTAGTTCTACTTTAGTTAAAGACACCGAAGGGAATAACTGCCATATATTATTAAATAAATACTGTAGTATTAGTTGACAAAGACTGGTGCTTTTGAGTCACCTCTTCAGAGTCATTTAATTCACATGTGTGCAACATGGGAGTAAAATGCTGTTTTCCTGATTTGGTAGCATTTTACACTACTTTGAACAGTCCAAATGATCTGTAAGGTGCAAGGCTAGACAGTTAGGCCCTATATACAATGCACATTCACAAGGGGACAGATAGTTAAGGATACAGATTCAACTTTAATAGACTCTTACTAATTTCTGAGCGTGTAACTATGCAACATTTACATCCTCTTATATCATTGCCACCTGGTCAGCTTTTGACTGATTGCCTGTCAGATGAAGTAATTTGCCAGATTTTTTTGTTGTGTTCACATGCCATCATGTACATCATTATCATAATTACCAGTTGCACACATTGTGGCTGATAGTGAGCCATGAGCACCCAGCCAGGACCTGAATCCTGGTCTGTATGTGCGCATAACAGGACAGACACCTGCTTCAACAAATTGCTCATTATCTCTTATCAGCAAAGCATTTCTAGTATTTTAGTCATAAGACCAATATGTCAGGGGCATTCAAGACCAAGCTCACTATCCACTTGCTCTCTTCCATTCTTATGATCTGTTAACTCTTTCTTCCTCCTCCCATTCTGATGCAAAAACTGCAAACTGCAGCAATTTGGCCTTCCTTATAAGAGCCCCGGCAATTATTCCTAGCTATCTGGTGTTCTGCTTTTAATCAATGGTGGCTAAATATACCCAAAATGGCTGCGGTTTAGTTTGGACAAATTCTGGGATTACAACTCCACTCTAGGAACTTCAAATGAACATACGCATTGGAGCATGCCTAGGGAAGCTGTGGGCTGATTTTAGCACAGACACAAGAAAGCTCACTTTCCACTGACCTCAGCTGGAGCTGTGCCCACTCACTTATGTGTGAGCTCAATTTGGTCTTGATTGTCCCAAGTCATGGTTTGATTTCACAGCCATACAGTAACTGTCAGTACTGCATAGATGAGACTGCATCACCAAATAAAATAGGGAAAACAGTACGTCTCCTGTGCTAACCAGGTATTGGGGAAGGGAGTGAAGGAAATCATAGAATCTTAGAATATCAGGGTTGGAAGGGACCTCAGGAGGTCATCTAGTCCAACCCCCTGCTCAAAGCAGGACCAGTCCCCAACTAAATCATCCCAGCCAGGGCTTTGTCAAGCCTGACCTTAAAAATATCTAAGGAAGGAGATTCACCCACCTCTCTAGGCAACGCATTCCAGTGTTTCACCACCCTCCTAGTGAAAAAGTTTTTCCTAGTAGCCAACCTAAACCTCCCCCACTGCAACTTGAGACTATTGCTCCTTGTTCTGTCATCAGCTACCACTGAGAACAGCCTAGATCCATTCTCTTTGGAACCCCCTTTCAAGTAGTTGAAAGCAGCTATCAAATGCCCCCTCATTCTTCTCTTCTACAGACTAAACAATCCCAGTTCCCTCAGCCTCTCCTCATAAGTCATGTGTTCCACCCCCTAATCATTTTTGTTGCCCTCCGCTGGACGTTTTCCAATTTTTCCACATCCTTTTTATATTGTGGGGCCCAAAACTGGACACAGTACTCCAGATGAGGCCTCACAAATGTCGAATAGAGGGGAACTATCACGTCCCTCGATCTGCTGGCAATGCCCCTACGTATACATCCCAAAATGCCATTGGCGTTCTTGGCAACAAGGGCACACTGTTGACTCATATCCAGCTTCTCGTCCACTGTAACCCCTAGGTCCTTTTCTGCAGAACTGCTGCCGAGCCATTCGGTCCCTAGTCTGTAGCGGTGCATGGGGTTCTTCCGTCCTAAGTGCAGGACTCTGCACTTGTCCTTGTTGAACCTCATCAGATTTCTTTTGGCCCAATCCTCTAATTTGTCTAGGGCCCTCTGTATCCTATCCTTACCCTCCAGCGTATCTACCTCTCCTCCCAGTTTAGTGTCATCTGCAACTTGCTGAGGGTGCGATCCACACCATCCTCCAGATCATTCATGAAGATATTGAACAAAACCGGCCCGAGGACTGACCCTTGGGGCACTCCACTTGATACCAGCTGCCAACTAGACATGGAGCCATTGATCACTACCCTTTGAGACCGACAATCTAGCCAACTTTCTATCCACCTTATAGTCCATTCATCCAGCCCATACTTCTTTAACTTGCTGGCAAGAATACTGTGGGAGATTGTGTCAAAAGCAAAGAGGGTAAAGCAACTGCCACTCCCTGCTATTTTTAAATTAAGTTTTACAGATTTTAGGTGCAAAAGCTACCTCTGTGCTCGTCATCTAGCCCTTTCCCCATCACCCTACGTTCCAGGATTCCATCGCAGTTTAAAATTAAAAGCTGAAGCTGATCGTGTATTATACCTGCTTTGCACTCACTTTGCATAGGTGTAATGGCTACACAAGATGCCAGGCAATAGTGGATCAGGACCATTAATTTTGTAGAGAGCTGGGTTGGCTCTCAGTTCAGCTTTCGAATTAAACAGAAAGTTTACAGGACTGTGAATGGATGGAGGGATGTAGCTGTAGGGGAAATATGGTACAGGGGAGAAAGTGTCAGGTTGCAATTGCCTCTGTGTAAGCCCTGCTGCTCTCTCTGCCCTAGCTTGTGACCTCTGACCATTTTTGATTCATGGGACTCAATCCTCAATTGTGCTGAGGGTAGAAGTGGCTCTAAGACAATTTTCTGATTCCCTGATCCTGGACTGGCTGAGAATCAAGTGGACTGTCCTACCCACAACACACCTTCTCTCTGCCCCTGAAATGGGCAGGATATACCAGCTGTATGCTACCCAACAAGGAAAATGTTTGCCCTTTCAGGGCTGATTTTCAGCTCAAAACAGCCAGGCCTGAGCATTAATTCCACTGGGCCTGAAATTGCCATTGTCCTGAACTCTGTGTAGACATTTACTTCAGAACAGATTGCAAAGTGGATGTAAAGTGCTACCATTCTGTTCTGCAATTCGCAGCTGTTCTGTGTGTGTTTTGAGTCCTACAAATGTACTCTCAGGCTCGTCTAGACTTGGAAATTACTCTGGAATAAGGTTGGGTGTAAATTTACAGTGCAATAGCTATTCCTCAATAGCTCTCCATATGGACATTCTTATTCCAGAATGAATGCTTTCTTGTAGTTTAGCTTAATCCACTTTCAAAGCAGATTCAACTAAACCAGAAAAAGGTTTCAGAGTAGCAGCCGTGTTAGTCTGTATCCGCAAAAAGAAAAGGAGTACTTGTGGCACCTTAGAGACTAACAAATGTATTTGAGCATAAGCTTTCGTGAGCTACAGCTCACTTCATCAGATGCATGCCTCCGATGAAGTGAGCTGTAGCTCACGAAAGCTTACGCTCAAATAAATTTGTTAGTTTCTAAGGTGCCACAAGTACTCCTTTTCTTTAAACCAGAAAAAGACACTTGTATTCTGGAATAAGAGAGCTTTTGTGGAATAGCTATTTTGGTCAGCTTTGGTCAACTGTGGATAAGCCTTTTGTGATAAAAATAAGGTCTACCCTTTTGCTTGTATTAGCATTGCAATTAAGGGAGTTAGATTCTTTTTGGCTAGCACATCCTCATGAGAATTGTTAAGTAATTAAAGAATTTTTATTACTCGCTATGATGAACAAGCCGGAAAGGGCATAACTTGACTTTCAGGTCCAAGGATGAGTTCGCAATGCTGGCAGTTAGATTTTTTTTCTTGTAAATGGAGCAATGTCTACCACAAAAACAACTTTTAATTACTTGAATATTTTTTGTATCTTAAAAACAAAGAACACAAGTTAATAATACAAGTTAATATATCTTAATACCTCTTACAATGAGAACAAAATCTTGAAAGCCCTAATATTCTACCTATAAGAGAAAGAGTGCAACCCAATTCTTCATGAAAATTTAAAATGCCCAAAGGATACAGCAGCTAAGCTAAAATAGTACTGGCTACATGAAGACCAATAAATATGAGACGTCTAGAAAGAGACTATCGGGTTACTTGAATGTTAGTATTGATGTTTTATCCCAGAAATGCAGGTAATTGAAACAGTCCAAAATGAATATGACTTAATAAAGATACTTATCTCATCCCAGTATAAAAAGCATTGATCTCATCCTAAAGTTTGTGATCTTAACAGGGTCTAGAGGTGGGGCAGGAGGGGGAGTTATTAAGTGTATTTCTATGGGCCATAGATATTTTCATAGATTTATAGGCAAGTTGGGACAATTAGCTTGACTCAGATCCTTTATTAGGAATGAAATGGTTGGGTTGAAGGCTAATTGTGTTTTGCATCTGCCACCTAATAAAATTTTATATCCTAGGGTTTTCATGTGACCAAGATTCATCACTGCTCATCATCTTGAATTCAGAATCCCTGGAAGCTCATGTAAGAACTAACAGTGTGACCTGAGTTTGTCTGATAAATCCCCTAAGGAATGAGGAGGGTGTTTTCATTTTAGTCAATCAATTTAAAACCAGGTTTACATTTTAAAGAGCCTAGGGGTAGTATTTAGGGATAGCTGGGTTTATTAGGGAAGCCACCTTGAGGATTTTGAGAAATGGTCTATGATTGTTATAACCAGGGGGACAAAAATCAGGTCAAGCGGAAATTGAATAAAATAACAGAATATTCAGTGAAGTCTAATGGGATAGAATCTCCATAGTGATAATTTCAGTTCTTGTATAGGAGCTTCCACTGCTTTGTTTGCTGCAACAGATACTTTTATCATTTACCAGACTTTGAACTGCTGTATGAGCAAATTACATTATATTTAAAAACATAAATTCTGTTGGAAGACAAAGGATCAGATCCTGACCCATATACTCTGCCCTCTCTTGCCCTTCAGGCTCTCTCTCCACCCAGGCTATGCCCACCTACATAGAGATGTCAGAGGGGAGAGGTAGCATAGAGTTGGCTATGCTGACTTTGAGTTACCTGAGGATTCCCCTGTAACATGTGGAAAACATAGTAGCCAATTATTCCTCCCAACAATCTTTGGATGTAGTGCAGTTGTAGCCGTGTCAATCCCAGGATATTAGAGAGACACAAGATGGATAAGGTAATGGACCGACTTCTGTTGGTGAGAGAAACAAGCTTTCAAGCCACACCACGCTCTTCCTCTTCCCAGCATCACAGCAAAATGCAAGGTGGAAAAGATTGTTTAGCACAAGTAGTTAGCACATATTCTAAGGGACCATTCAAGGTAGAGAGGCCTGTTAACACCTCTGCAGTCAAAGGACAAAAAGAGGGGGTTAGTGGGTTACAGATTGTTGAAATAAGCCATAAATGCGTTGTCTCTGTTCCATTCATGATTTTTAGTGTTTAGCAGAGTTCTGAATTTAAGCTCCCAGGTTTGTCTTTTGAAGGTATCGTGCAGATTTCCTTTGACGATGAGGACTGATAGATCAGACATAGAGTGATCATTTTGTGAAAAGAAAAGGAGTACTTGTGGCACCTTAGAGACTAACAAATTTATTTGAGAATAAGCTTTTGTGAGCTACAGCTCACTTCACCGGATGCATTCAGTGGAAGTGTTCGCCCACAAGTGTCTTTTATCATTTTCCTGGGTGAGTTCATTCAAAAGTGTAGTGATTGTCTCACTCACATAGTTGTTATTGAGGCATTTAGTGTATATTGTAATAGGCATATATAGGATGCATGGATGTTGAAAGGTGGTTGTGGGGGGTATTGATCATTGTAGCAATGGAAATATGTCTACAGGTTTTGCAACTGTTGTACTTGCAGGATCTGGTACCTCTTTGATTTGATGTGTCTTGATCTGTGGGGAGCTTACTTCTGATGATGAGCCTGGAGGGGTTGGGGAGTTGTTTGGGGGCCTGAAGGTCCAGAACTAACTAACAGGACATCTTTACTCAAGTATAACTTTTCTAGGATATGCTTACACTGCACAGTTAACCTGGATGACTGGCAAATGGGCCTGAGCACCAACGTTAACCGTTTAACTGTTTCTGCATTTGACTGTGCATGACTGGGGGCATATTCCCAGGTTTTTGTGTTGAGATGTCCTAGGATACTTTCCCAATCAGTTGTGGGAGAACTTGACTGTTGTTTTGGGGGAGTTGTGGGAAAGGCATTGGAGGACTATCAGTGCTTGAGTGATTTTGGCCTGAGTCTTCACTGCAAAGTAGATGGGTTCAACTTCCAGGCCAGGTTAAACTGGAATCTGGATTCTAACCCATACTGTCAGCCATGTGAGGTAGCCATTAAAGCACCTCTAAACCCAGGTCACTGGGTTTTCTGTCTGGATGGTAGGGAGGTTAAGGCTAAAACCTATGTAAGAGCTTGGGTTAGCAGTGCAGTGAAGACATACCTCAAGAGGAAATGACTCACTTCCTAACTCATGGCTGCTCAGAAGGAACTGCCTGTACCCTTGGAGCTAGAGGGAAATACACAGGAGGGTTACAGAGAAGTCCAACTCAGAGAGAGAGTGGTGCACCTCAAACAATACTCACACAGAGGCAGTGGTGAGCTGGAACCAGCTGTTAAATTTAGAAGGGCTTCTAAATTTAACAAGCGGCCAAAAGTGGCCTCTCAGGCGCCGACTCTGTGGGTGATCCGGGGCTGGAGCACCCACAGGGAAAATATGGTGGGTGCAGCGCACCCACGAGCAGCTTCCCGCCCCATGCCCAGCCCCGGCTCACCTCCGGCTCCGCCCCTGCCCCTGAACATGCTGCCCCGCTCTGCTTCTCTGCCCCCCTGGCTTCCCGCAAATCAGCTGTTTGCGCGGGAAGCAGGAGAGGGCTGAGAAGCTGGCAGCGGCTTCATGCTCAGGCCCAGGGAGGCAGAGGCGGAGCAGAGGTGAGCTGCGGTGGGGGGGCGCGAGAGGGGAACCCGGGGGGCACACAGGGGAACTGCTCCCCGCCCGAACTCGCCTCCGCCTCCCTGGGCCTGAGCGCAAAGCCGCCACCTGCTTCTCAGCCCTCCCTGGCTTCCCATGCGAACAGCTGATTCGTGGGAAGCGGGGGCGGGGGGGGGGGCTTTCAGGGGAGGAGGCGGAGTGGAGGTGAGCTGGGGCCGGGCGTGGGGCGGGGAACTGAGACCCTACAAAGTTTCCCCATGGGGGCTCCAGCCCCGGAGCACCCATGGAGTTGGTGCCTAAGGCACCACTTGTGATGTGATCAGTGGGGGGAGCAGCTGCTCCCCCTGCTCCCCCCCCCAGTTACGCTCCCCCTCCCTGAGGAGCCAGAGTGACCTGCTGGATGCTTCCCGGGAGCCACCCCAGGTAAGCACCCCCAGGACTCCCCATCTCGCCCCCCGGCAGGTCCCTCTGGCTCTTAGGGGTGGGGCGGGGTGGGCACCCACTACGGTTCTGGGCACCCACTACGGTTCTGGGGGCAGTCAGGGGACAGGGGAGGGGGGTGGATGGGGCAGGGGTCCCGGTGGGAGGGGGGGCGCAGGGCGGGCCACAACCCCCTCGTGGGGTGAGGAGGGAACCGATTGTTAAGATTTTGGCAGTTCATCACTTCATATAGGCTATCACTACAATGTAAAAAGAAGCTGCACCTGCATCTTATTGATATGAAATGCTCCTAAATGGCCAGAAAATAACTCAGAAATCCAAACATTTACACTTTGGTTACACATTGTGTTAAGTTGTATTTGCTAAAGAAAGCAGCCAGCCTGGTAAAGGTTCATACTTAACCATTTTAAATTTTTTTGTTGAAAAAACACCTGGTAAATTAGCCCTTTTATAATGTATTTACAGCTAGTAAAAGGTTTAAAATCCAGTTTAATTTATTACATAATTCAGCTTTTTACTGTGATTCACCATGATTATTTCTGAAGAAGATTTTTATAATTATATTTAGAGTCTTATGTTTTATGATTTATTTTTTCTTTTTTTAGGCTTACCTTCTGAATTGTGATTCCAATTGTGTAGGCTGCATCCAGGCTGCTTAACTGACTTTGTTGTGTAGTTATCAGAAGAAAACTCCTCAGGTTATATTTATTTTCTATGCATGATATTGTAATTGAAATGCTAGTGTTATTTCTTGGTACATTAGTATTATATAACAGACACTTAGATTAGGTCATATATTTGAATTAGGTTTCAGATAGACAAATTGGGTCACCCAGCAGTTTACGTTAGTTTTATGCTTTCATTTACTCTTTGAATTCACTGTTGCCTCAGGCTAATTTGTAAGCATAACCCTTGGTAGGGGATAGGTCCCTGTGAATATACACATCTCAGGAATATTGTGACACACGCAGAAGGTCCTATTACCCACACAAAGCTTTGTTCCTGGAAAGACTTGACTTCAGTCAGATTACTCAAATGCTCACAGTAAGCCTTTGCAGCTCAGGCCTTACTAATCTTTTAGGGAAATACTCCAAATATATATAAACTTTGTTCTCTACCTTATTGTTTGTTCCTTATTAATTCTTAATATTTTGGCTGTAATTTAATCCTGGTTCTGGATCAGATACTGAGTTTACTTTCGCAGGTGTAAATCCAGGGTAACTTTTCTAGAGTTGTTTCAGATTTAATGTAGTGTAACTGAGGCCCCTGGCAAACTTTTTTGGGTAGGGCGGAGGGGTAGTGTGTGGGGTTTTCTTAAATCAAACTTTGTAAAAATAAATGCTAGTAGATATTTTCCAGATACAGGCCTGGAACTCATGGGAAATATGGCTACTCAGCACATTTCATGATCAAGCCTAATGCTTGCATTAGTTTCTGTTAACCCTTATGTGAACTAATAGAAATATTGTAGTAACAAAACATAATCTGTCAAACATTCACTGCAATAGTACTTGCTATAATGGTACTATCATCTTTATAGCAAGAATAGGGGTGACCCCAATACCAAAACTGCTGTTGTTTGTACTGCAGTAGCTCCTAATCAGGACCAAGGCCCCTTTTTTGTAGGTACTCTACAATAGCTCGTGAAGACAATGTCTGCCACAAAGTTGCAACTTACATCCCCCAGTTTGCAAGCTTCTCTGTATTGGCAGATCCTTAAACCCACCTGAAGTCAGTGGGGCTCAGCACTGATTCTAGATTCTTCCTGTAAGGATCAGCTTACAGAACTGAGGCCTATTTTATGATAGCGTGCAATAAGTGGGTATAGAAACCATAGGGGCAAAAAGGAGACAGGATGGGGATAACAGGGATGAAATTACACACTTACATAACCCAACAATTTACACAGCTGTTGAGTGGCCAGTGTTTGAGGTTTTTAAAGCACACTCACTACAAACGGGGGCTCATTGTTAGAACTGGTGGGGGAAAATAGTGTGGGGGGGAGAGAATTTCCACAAACATCGTTTTTGATTGGTCATTGACATTTCATTTTGATGGAAAACTTCCAACCGTCGCTCCTTTTGTCCTGATCAAATATTTGATTTTTTTTAACAATATGTTTTAATGAGGTTTAGCAATATCAAACAAACAATAAGCAGGGAAGGCAAACAGAGAGAAGTAATATATAGCAATAAAATAATAATGGAAAATATTGGGATACGATATTAGTTTACTGTTTGAGAGTGTTTAAAAAAAGGAAAAGATAAATCCCAGTTAATAACTGAAACTCACATCCCAGAAGAGATGACTTTCTAACTGTCTGAAAATGTTTGTGAGAATTCAACATAGTGTTATAGGAGTGCGGGGTCCAACCCAACCAATCCTCCCATCTGTAACATCAATCATTGAAGTCCATGGACATTAACTAATATCATGTGATAGCAGTATTAAACTTTATCCTTACCCTGGTAGGGTGATTAGAGCCAGGAAATAAAGTTCAATTTCCTACCAGTGATCATGTGTCACACTCTTATTACACTCTCCACCTAAACACACCACCCCCCAAAAAAAAAAAATAAAACCAACCAACCAACCAAACAACAAGAAAACCTTCAAATAAAAAATGTGTAGAGGTATTCATGGGTATGTCTCCACAGGAATTAAACATGAGCTGGTGGCCAGAGTCTGTGTGGAGGCAAGGTTGCACCAAATGTCTGCACTGCAATTTTTAGCCCTGCAGCCCAAGCCAGTTGTGCCAGGCCAGCTGAGGCTATGCCACAGGTCTTTTATTCTAGTGAAGATGTACCTCATATGACCCCCATAACCTGTAGGATCTGAATACCCATGAGAACTTTAAGTAATATGTTTAAATATAAAGGTTTAGATTTCAATCTCAGTTACACCAGTGTATCTGGGGTTTCTAAATAAAAGTAAACCCTTTTATGTCCAAATTACAGCGGAGTAACTGAGAGCAGAATTTGGCCTAAGGTAGGGAACAAATGGCTGATTCTCCTCCTCTGGATGTGAATAGCTACAGCTGACTTTTTGGAGGAGCTATTTGTATCTTGCAGGGAAGAACTGGGCCCCCAGAGAAGATTTGCAAGGTTACTCAAATATATTTATGGATATTTTTCTTCATGCACAGTCTTGGGCCATATTCTTGGCTGTTGTAAATTTGTGCAGCTCCATTTATTTCAAATTACAACAGCTGAGGATCTAGCCCATTGTATTTTGTGTTACATGCAAGAATATTTTCTTTTACCTATTTTTGCCCTGACATAGAAATTCTGACTTTCTATCCATTTTCTGTACTTATTTAGGTCTTCATCTATTCCTGGTTTCTCTAGCTACTATGTATTTATCTGTAATACAGAGGCGAGTATTAAAACCTGGATATTTATTGTCAATAGTACTTACCTTTAGCTGAGGTATTTCCTGTTGTAAGTATAAGGAATGCAACATATCTCAACGAAAGGGTGCATACGACTGTAAGGCAAACACTAGTTTTTAACAGCACTCATATGAAAAAATAATAAAACTCCTAAATCAGATAACAAATAGTTCTAGCATTAATTAAGAAATGTTGCTGTAATTGAAGAAGTATGGTACATTCATAGATATCAACGCAATCTGAAATAGGCTTGAACTGTGACCAGGATCTAAATGTCTTGGAATTTTGAATTAAGCTGATGTGTAATTGCAAATATTATAAGCATGATTTTTCAATCCTATCTCATATTTGCTGGTACAACTTGTTCCCACAATTAATTGCATCTGTAATTAATTGCCTGCACAAATGCTCATATTTAGCAATTTGTGGTAACTACCGAAATGCACTCACAAATCAGGCAGTTAAAAGTCTAAATCTGGCATTTCTGCCGGCAATTAATTGTGAATGCAAAACTGCATCTATCAAAATCAAGCTAGGTTTAAAAAATTAGGCCTTATATTTAATAAACTAAAAAAAAAGGAGTACTTGTGGCACCTTAGAGACTAACAAATTTATTTGAGCGTAAGCTTTCGTGAGCTACAGCTCACTTCATCGAATGCTGCTACTCTGAAACCTGTCATTTAATAAACTGTATCAAACATTGGTTTCAATCCTGGTCTCATTTGAAATCAATGACAACATTTACTGCTGACTTCAGTGGGTGTATGATCTGGCCCTAAGACTTTTGTTATCCATAAATATATGGTCAATATGACCTGATTTATTTGGATTCATGGCTTTTTCTTTCTAATCACTTTAAATATGGCTGCATCAAAAGCACAGATTATCTGCGGGTTTTAATGGGCAATAACATTTACAAAGCAATGATTTGCTCTGTAAGGAGGAAACAATAGACAATGTCTCTCTTCAACCCAGAAAAATGCTATTTTACTCAAATCATCAGGCTAGGTAATTATTGTAAGATCTTACCTTGCTGACTGTGGCAGCAGCTGCTTTTGCCCTGGGATAGGTGGCTAAATACATCTCTTCATCTAACTGATTAGATATTCAAGACCTTTTATATGTTCTCCTCATAAAGTCACTTGGAAAACCATGAGTTTTGATGAAGTAGCTTGGTGGGCATTAGTGGGGATTCTTTGATTAGTATAATCAGTGAAGCCTGTATTGCAATAGTTAACTCATTGCTTTCCGGGCATAGCTGGCTCCCAGCCTGATCCTTAGGCAACCCTACAAGCTCATCTTGGCCCAATGAGTCCCCTCCAAATGTTTGAACTTCCTGATTTGGCAGAGGAGCCAGTGGCCTGCTACTTGAGTCTTGTGGCCACAGCAGCACAAGGGCTCCTCCATGAGTACCATGCTTGCAGCTGTGCTCACCCTGCTCTCACTTCCTCTTCCTGCTTCTGCTCCATGTCCATTCTGGTTTCCAACTCCTGCCTCTGACGCTTAGCTACATCCCTGACTACAAGACTGGCTTACCCTTCAGTTTAGGCTTTGGCTTCTAACTCCAGCTCTAACCTTTGTCTTGGCTCCTGGCCCCTAACTGTGGCTTCACCCTTGGACCGGTGCCTGATCCCTGGTTCTTTGTTTGTTACTATCTGAACTACCACCACAACCACCAGGCAAGGCCCTGGCATCTGACATAAGCTTAGTATGTATTGCCAATAACTGGTAGGATGTCCCCTTCATCCTAGCCAAGTATTTGATGTATTTCTATAGCTGCATATTTTTTCAGTAGGTTTAATGTTTTCCGTAGCAGCGCAGGTCAAAAAAAAGATTTAATGCATCTCTTTTGGCAAATGAATTTAATGCATCTTCATATGGCAAATGAATAAATGCACAGTTCAGCATTGCCAAGCACTAACACGTACATACACAGGGACGGTATGTACATGTTATGACTTCACCTGCAGACAACAATGAATATTGAACTGTCAATACTTATTTGGTCTGAAAAGCCAACAAACTTGGAAAAATTCACAAATCCCAAAACAAACAAAACACTAACCCACCAACTCAAGGTCAGAAGATGCATGTTTAAAATAAATAGCTAGACAGAACTTCTCCTACATTGGCTTATAACACCATTGTCATTCATCTACTCATTTTTGCAGTTTGACTGTATTTCTTAAAGATGGCTGTGTATGCTCAATGCACATGTAATTGAAACAAAAAGGAAAAAAGGCTTTTTTTTTTATTCCAAATCTGAACACGTTTTTGTGCAGTAAAGGAAAAATTACAACTGTTGTTCAGTTATTTAATGTGTTATTCCAGCATTATATAACACAGTACATTTATTATTACAGACAGTGATTTTCTGTTTAAAAGCTTAAGTCATAAAGTTGTGCATCAATTGTTATCATTTACTGTTTCCTGAGGTACATTACTTTTCATAAGATTTCATTAGTCCTGTACTCCCGAGTGTGCAATTAGCCACAAGTCTATCTGCCAAAATTCAGCTAGGAATAAAAAAGAAGGTAGAGAGGAATTCTTGATTCAGCTAAGAAAATGGTTCAGCCTCCTTTAACGTGCAAAAACAGCTTGGAAAAAATCTCCAGCAAGACATACATATATCCGCAAGTGAAGGATTGTTAATTGGAAAGTATATCCATTCCAAGGCATTGATTTGATATAATGAAGCTGATTCTAAAGTACAGCTATCACACAACTGCATTTTATTAATTAGTGGGTATATATGTGGTAGCACCTGGCGATAACACAGTCTTGGCCCCGGGACTCTGCTGACCTCGGACAACAAACCCATGAGTGGGGTGCAGTAGAGGGAAAAAGAGAGTGGCATATTGAATTGCCATTACTCCATTGGATTTTCACAGCACAAGGTGAAGCGGTTATTCATTAATGTCTCCAACTTCACTGCTGCTTCCACCACTGCTGCCATTCGCTGTAATGCCATGTTCCCCGGTTCCACCGCCTGGCCCAGTCCTTTGTGATTTCACTGGGTAGTGCGGAACCTCGCTGCTGCTACGGCCGCTTCTTCTATGCTGTCTGTTATCACGACGCTTTCCCCGCTCCAGGTCTAAGACTCAGCCCCCTAGACGAGCTTATCAGCTGTTTCAGCTCTCGTGTTCGCTGAGAAGAAAAACAGGCTTTCAACTAAGTCCGATCATCTCTGTTTTTAAACAAAGGAGGGGGAGGGTCAAATGGTATCTGAGACCTTTAAATACAGTCTACACCACCGGGTAGGAACACCCGTCCCCACCCTCTCTGAGTTTCACTTGGATTTAGTATCACTACTCTCTGCTTAGTGAGTGAGGTTAAAGCTAGGGTGGCACCCTCAATGAGAGAATATTAAGTACAGTTCTGCTGCCCTTTAGTCAATCAGTAAGGAAAACACATTTCATTACCTCTGCTTTCAAGACTAAAGTGAATCATTAGGGGGGAGGTGGGCTTCCGAACCCGAGCTCCAGCCCGAGCTGCAACTTCGAAGTGCTGTATATACAGTTATTTCTACAGTGCTAGTACAAGTCTGTTGACTCAGACTAGGAGGCTCGCTTCCATTTGCTTCAAAATGCTAGGTAGACATACACTAACCCAGGGTCTGTGTGCTCTGTTGAAGACTGGGTAAAGAACTCAACCTGTTCACAGGACACAGGCCTCCAGACCGTTTACACCACAACTGGTGGTGTTGTCACGCTGGTATGGAGAAGATTAAACGAGGAAAGGGGCAGAATTATTTGCTGGTATTTCCAGACTTTGTGATGTTTAGGAGTTTTAGAATTTCTGTTTAGCAGGAAAGCAATTGTCTGTTGAAAAAATGTTTGGATTCAAAATTTTCAACCAGTTCTCGTTACTGTGTATTTCAGACTGAAAATAAGGCACACATTTTTACCTGTGAGAGTAATTAACCATTGGAACAATTTACCAAGGGTTGTGGTGGACTCTCCATCACTGACCATTTTTAAATCAAGACTGGATGTTTTTCTAAAAGACATGCTCCAGGGATTATTTTGGATAAATTCGGTGGCCTGGGCTGTCCAGGTCTGACTAGATGATCACAATGGCCCCTTCTAGCCTTGGACTCTGTGTATCTGAGAACCTGGGTCTCCCACATCCCAGGTCAGTGCTCTAACCTCTGGATTTAAAATTATAAGGTGGGTTTCTCCTTCTCTGGCTGTTTTGTGTGGAGTGAGGCCAGGTGTCTAACTCATTCCCACAAGAAGTGGCTTAGGCACATAAAATGCCTGACTCCAGGTGCTGGATTTTCATTTGTGGATTGCTAACCAGAGCTAGGCACCTCCCTTCAGACTGAATTTAGGTGCCTGCCTCCAAGAGAGGGGAGGGACTTAGCACCCACCCTTCTTGTTGACGTCACCCATTGGCTAGTTTAGTCTGGCTAGATAGAATCCTGTCTTTTGTGGATTACGTTCTTAAGCACCTCTCTCTCCCCATTCATTACATATGGAGCCTAGGTGCCTAACTTGCCTTTTTGGATTGCAGTGTTCCTGCGATTTTCTAGGCACCTAAAAGTTAGGTGCTTGCAACATCTAAGTCCCTTTCTGGATCCTGCCTTGCTCATATATAAACTCTTTACATCAGAAACAAAATATATCTGATATGATTTTTTTTAATTGAAATATATTTCTAAGTTGTATGACATAGTTCTGTGGGTTTTTATTTATTTTTTTAAGAAAGGGACTACTTGCTTCCTTTTATTGATTTTTCCCCCCTAAGATAATTTAGTGATATAAACAGAATGGCCTTTGTATAAGTTTCCTAGAATCATTTTATAGATTGTCAAAGCCTTCTAGGGGATTTAAATGCATTACTTTAATGAAAGATATTCATCTAAATCCCATAGATGGGTTTGAAAATATCAATGTCTTGGTATTGATAGCAGGTAATAAAACTTCTATTATTTCAAAATGGAAAAAATATTTTTATTAAAATTTTAGTGAAAAATATTTTCTGATTTCTGATCAATGCTGTTGATGTCTATCAGAATGAAATTTGCTGTTACTTTTAAATGTAAGAAGTATCTACAGAATGTTTTATTGAGAAAAAATTGATTTGCTTACAAAAATACTGGAGTAATATATGTAAATGTCTTTCAAACCCTCTGAGCAGAGAGAGATGCCCCTCTCCAAAACACTCTGTACCAGAATTGATTAATTCAGTCTTTGAGGGAATACCAAGAATAGATCCTGGTTTGGGTTTAAGGTTAAAAAAAAATTGAAATATTGCAGAATAAACAGTATTCATAAGGGATTGAAAGAATTGTCAAACACAGATGAAATGGAAAAAATAGCTTTTCATTGACAAGTTCTGATATCATGTCTTTTCTACAACATGAGATTATTTAAAAGACCACAATATAGATTAAGGACTGATACTGCAATAAGATCTACATAGGAGGAACCCTTAGTCTGTACAGAGCATATTTGACTAGTGGAACGCTGTAGGCATAATTGTCTGTTGCACAAATCAGATCTCAAGATTGGTTTAAACTTGTAATTTATATACACAGAGTTTATGATCCTGTGCTGAATCTTTCTTCTATCTAAAAACACAAACTAAAACAAAAGCTAATTTCGGTGTCTGAATACCGTATTTGAATATGCTTATCTGGTATTGGCATTCATAAGTTAGATGATTGCAAATGTTGCATGTGTACTTTGTGCCAATGCTAAATATTAGAGCTGTGTGGAGAATGGTACTTCTGTTTTTCAGAGGATTTTGAAATTTGGTCTCCTTCTTTGAGTGAACATCATAAATTCTGAAATTCTCCATGAAAATCATAAATGCTGAAATTTTCCTCCAAGGCAGTCTGCCTAGCAGGCTACCCCAGAGCTGTGGACTGTGAAAGCATGGGGTCCCTGACTTGGGAGCAGTCTGCCTGGTCGGTTGCCCTAGAGACGCTGACCCTGAGAGCTCTGGGGTCCCCAACTCCAGAGCAGTAACCATAGCAGGCTTTCCCAGAACCTGGGAGTCTGGGCACCATGAACCCAAGGCACCATGAACCCAAGGTGCTAAGGCACCATGAACCCAAGCGGTTGGAAGCCAGGACTTTCTAGGCTTTTGATTCTCTGCCAGTCCTCCAGGAAGGATGAGCTGGGTGGGTGAGCTGACAAGAAACCAGACAGCTTCCCAATAGAAACCTGCCTGTTTTCTGTCAGACTTTTGTTGAACCCAAACTCTTTCCATGGAACATTTTAATGTTGGCCAACTGGCATTCTCTGATGGAAAAATGTTCTGTTGGAAAAATTCCAACTGGCTCTCGTAAATACAGCTATTAGTGGAATGTCAGTATTGTTGTTATGTCTATGCAGGGGAGGAAGGATGGTTCTGTGGCATCAGACTAGGGCTTTGGAGATCTGGATTTATTCACTGCCCAGCACTGACTTCCTGCGGGACGTTGGGCAAGTCACTTAGCCTGTCTGTGCCTTAGCTCCCTATCAGTAAAAATGGGGATAATAGAACTTCACTAACTCACATGGGTTTTGTGAGGATAAATACATGGAAGATTAGGAGGCACACAGATGCTGTAGTGAAGGGGTGAAGTATAGTAGTAAGATAATTTATTAGTGGTCTGGGAATTTCTTATTATCCACATCGGATATTTTGTACATCTTATGTACTGTACACATTTTAGGCTTGATTCACCCCTACAGACTGACCTGCACTGAATGGCAAGTCTACCTGTGGGAGATGGACACTGGCATATGCTGCTGCTGTCCTCCCAAGTATTCTGTCAAGAGGAAGGCATGTTTAACTGACAAGTAGGGCTTCATCAGAGCCCCATCAGCAGAAGCTGTTTTCTGATTTGAATAGATTGAATTAGTGTCTCTCCCTGGAGCCCGGGTTATACCCATCTTCCCAGGCTGGTTTCATTCACTTTCCAGTCTGCATTGAGCAACTGCGGGTCTCCAGGCAAAGTGGGGGCAGCAGATGGCTTGTATTTACCTCCCATGTGGACCTTATACCCAAGGTTTAGGTTCTGCCAGTAAATCAGTAAACTAAGCCCTCTTTATTTACCTTTCCTCATGACTCTGTAGTACAGAATCTGCTCCTGAGCTGATAGTGACAATTTTGTTTTCATTTAGAAGTTTAGAATCATTTTCAAATAGTTTTATGTTACACAGTGGGGATGGTTCGGAGCCAGTTGTCATGTTGAGAGGTCTTACTTTTATTCAGGATTTTAAATAGTTTAAAAAAAATGGTCCTCTTTTGCAAGTGCTTGGATAAGTGTATGCTAATATGCAGGAAGTGTCTGTATAAATCATATGTGTAGAAAATACAAAGATGCATGAGCAGTGATGACTGTAGAATTTCAGAAAACTGTAATCTTTTAGAATGTAATTTCAAAAATATATAGATTATGAGCCGGATCCTCACCTGGTTTAAAACACATGGTCCTCACCACCTGATGATTCCCAACATGATCTTCTTGTGGTCAGTTAAACCCACTTCAGGGAATGTTTGCAGTGCAAAGTTGCCCTAATGCAGGAATCTGGCCCATTTACTTTTAAAATCAACAACCCATTCTAAAGTGCATTAGCTGTAACATTTCACCACCCAAATGCATTCCAAACAACTAGACAGAAAAATTAAATTGCACATTCATGAAATTGCCAGCTTTAAACATTCATAACAAAGTTTTGTTTGCTTTGAGGTCTCTACTCAGCAGGCTACATTTGACATCCCTCCCCCATGACAATTTTCAGTGATTCAAGAGCAAAGTTTCTGATCAGAACATATGGGGAAAGTGCATTATTTAAATGGTTCAATAATTTAAAAAGTTTGAATCCTACTTCTATATGAGACCAAGTGAGGAAAACTTCACCCACAAGAAATTTGTCCAAGAAAATTATGAACTGGAAAAAATTAGGACAAAATGGTAGATGGGAGCTGAGATCACTTCTTTTAAAACAACTGTGTGCTTGTATGTATGTGTGTTTGTGTGTTTGTGTGTGTGTGTATATATATATATATATAAATCCTGGTCCCCACTGAAGTCAATGGTGGAACTTCCACTGACTTCAGTGGATTTCTTCATTGGATTTCACCCATAGAGCCTTATATTTGTCAAAGGACTGTAATAGACATGAGTTAGTTAGTTTTCTCTACACCCCTAGGAGGAAAGCAAGTACATTTTATTTCTATTTTATACATGGGGAAACCAAGACATAGATTAAGTGACTTTCCCAAGACCACTTAAGCAGTCAGAGAGAGAGAGAGAGAGAGCTGGGATTTGAACATGGAGGTGCCTGCTTCCCAATTTCATGGCCAATCCATGTGATAGTACTGCCTTTAGGTGCACCTGAATAAAGCATATATGTTGTGGAATGTGGTTCACTTGCCAATCATGTACAAATGTAATATAATGGCCCATCCTATTAATTGGTCTGAGGAGAGAGAGCTCAGTAACACATTACATTTAGCATGGGTACAATTACTGTGTGTATTCATTTCTAACGGTGGTTCACAGTTTAGGTGGTTCTTGTCATGGTGAAATAGAATATTGCTGATAATGCTTTGCAACACTCACCTTCTCTGTATAATTTTACTGACTCTTTTCTTAATGATTTCATTGTTATATGCTTTTGAAAATAGTGGATGAATATTCAAATCACAGTTGGATACATTCAGATAATAACAGATCTACTCCTTTGAGATCAAATCACTTTGAATGAACAGATTGTCCTGTTTATCTTTACTGAGTATCTATTATGACTTCAATGCTTTTCTATCCTGTCTCATTGGAGGAAAATGTATTTCTCATATAGTGTTTCAAATACAAATTTTCATGTCCTGCTTATGTGTAGTGGGCAAAATTCTCATCTCACGTGCATCACTGTACCTGAGACTGGGGAACTGCCCTGTAACCACTCAAACCCTTAGGGTGAAATGAAATCCTGTCTTCACTGAAGTCAATGGGAGTTTTGCTATTGACTTCAATGGAGCCAATATTTTGCCCCTGGTGTAGACCACTTTTAGCTGCAATTTGCACAGGTACAACTTGTATCCATGGTTTCAACCAGCAATAAGTTCCACCTGTACAAATAATGACCTAGGATTTAGGAGATTTGGGCTTAGGTCTCAGTTCTGCCACAGGCTTCCATGTGCCCTCAGGCAACTCACTTAATCTACCTTGTGTCTCAGTTCCCCATCTGTGAATTGGAAATGATGATACTTTATAAGATGTTGTGGAGGAAAATTTATTGATGACTGAGGTGTTCAGATGGTATGGGTGATGGAGGCTAAGTAAGTAACTCACTAGATGGTAGCGTGATGGAGGTGCATGTAGTGCTTAGATAGCATTTTATATGAAACTTCATGTGCAATTATGAATTTGTTAAGCATGCAGTTGCTGTGTTTGTGCATGCAAATCAGGTGACTACAGACATGTGGCTAGTTAGATGTCTCTGCATAGAGCCTTGTTTGTAGAAAATGTTATCCTTAGTGTTCATTATAACATGGTAAAATGAGCAGAAATGTGTTGTAAAGTAGTAATGGATAAACTGCCAATGATTTGGAGTTCAGATAAACATCCCAACCCTCCTCCCCAAGAGAGTGGGGTTTTATGTTAATTATTGGCCTAATGTAATATAAGTAGGGACACTACATAATGCAGCAGATGCTACTGTGCTGCAAAAAATAGAAGTTATAAAAGCAAAAAAATCTCTTCCCCTCTATTTGGCTAAAATGCTTCTAAAGGATGAGCTAAGATAGCTGTAATGGGTTTATATGATAATATATAAATGCAGTGACAGTATTTTTGTAACATTTTAGGAGGGGTATAAAAGTATCTAACTACACTGCAATGCAGTTTTGGCTTCCATAGGATTTCAGACATATCATGCTTTGATTATTAGAGTACGCCGAAGACCAACAAATTCAGGGGTGGGGAAACAAAGCTCTTTTTTAAACACTGATCTCTGTTTATTTGTCATCTGTTTATTGCTCTGTGCAAAACATCTTGGTTTTCAGAATGGTTGGCCAGTATCACAAATGGAAGTCCAATAATAAAACAACAGCTCCTTCAGGTTAGCAGCATTGGAGGAAGGAATGCACCAGGATGATCTACACCTCAAATTGATTTATTGATTCAGCTAGTTAAAAAGACTAGCCAAAACCCTGTATTTAACTTGTATTTAATTTGTGTCACTACTAGATGCTCAGATATTTCAAGAAATCAAGTTAATTAGCACTACCAGAATTCTTCAGTCATTATTATGAAGATGAACTTTGAGTGTCATCATTGAAATAATTGCTAGAAAAACCCTGTGGAAATATAAATAACATTATTGCACAGGTTGCCCTTAAGAACTTCACAATTGTGCCTCCAGTGTTAATATTGTACTTACGATATTTTCTGTATTTAGTATCTAGAATACCAAGGAAATATTCAAAACATTGCAATAACATTATCTAAGCTCCAATCCTACAAAGATTTAAGTGCATGCTTAACTTTATACACACAAATAGTTCCATTGACTTCAATGGAACTTCAATGATATATAATCATTTTGTAAAAAAAAATGCCCTTATTCTGCCATCTGAATGATAGAGAAAATGAGTGGAATGTCTAACAGGAAATGTCACACTCTTCCCAGATGTTTCTTTTCTCTCTGAGGTTTATTTTGTATCAAAAAATATTTCAAAGTAATTCAGAATGATCTGTAAGGCCCTGACTCAGCAAGGCGTACATGTGTGTGCAACTTCAAACAGAAGGCCCATTGAATTTGATGGAACTATTCACTTCCTCTAAAGTTACACAATACCTCTAAAGTTACTTTGCTGAATCAAACCCTAACTGAAGCTTGGGTTTGTAGGTCCTGATCCTGCACCTTTGAAAACAATGGGATAATAGTGTTTTCAAGGTGAGAGAATAATATCCACAGCTGTGCCTATGAGAATGAACATCAAGATGGGTGACAAAATGTTTTTATTCTCCTTAAATAAATAGAATTATCTGTTAAAAACAGAGGTAATTTCTTATTGATTGTGGAATAAAGTCACATAATTTTTTACTCTGAAAGCTAGCACCGTCCCTGTACCTGGCTTTTGCAGTTGCTCAGGTGTACTTGTCCAGATCTGAGGAAGGGCTCCAGTAGTATATGATGAAGCTTTTGTCTCTTGAACAGCAAGCAGCAGAAAGAATCATGGCTACATCACAACCGCAGCTGAATTCATCTGAAGTAATAGAGTGCTGAGTGAGAAGGCCCCAAACTTAATGATATCTCTGCTTGTGTTTTTTACAAAAGGCATTCAATATGTTTTTCAAGAGGGAAAGAGATATATACTGCTGAGTCTTGCTATGCTGTGTTGATATATAGTATAATGGGAGAACAGTCAATCTAAATTTTAGTTCTTTCTGTCAAGAGGAAGTTATAGCCTTTAACAATTTTCCTCATGTCAGGCTCATTGGTTTTCAAAAGGGCCAGCTCTGAGGCTCTGGATGATGAGTGTAAAGATAGCAGACATGCCAGTTTTGCGGCTAAGTCCCTGATGAATTCAGGAGGAAATGTCAAATAAAGCTAAATGATTTAGCAAAACATTAACATCCCAAAAGGAATTCTATTTTGGCTTGACAAGTTTAGATAGTGAGGCAGCCCTGACTAGCATGCCAGAGTTCCTGGTTCTGGTTACCTCAGAGAAAACAGTGTGTTAAGCCAGGAATATGACTTAGTGGCAACACTGGATTTACCAAATGCCACTTTTTATCTATTGATTTTTTTTTTTTTTTTGGCTAAATGGTCAGTGACTGGGGACTGAGCTCCTGAAAAGGAGCTGTTACCTCTTAGTTTTGATTTGAAAACAAAGTCTCTCTAAATCAGTAGTTCTCAAACTTTTGTACTGGTGACCCCTTTCACATTGCAAGCCTCTGAGTGCAACCCCCACCTTATAAATTAAAAACACTTTTTAAAATATATTTAACACCATTATAAACGCTGGATGCAAAGCGGGGTTTGGGGTTGAGGCTGACAGCTTGCGACCCCCCATGTAATAACCTCGTGACACCCCTGAGGTGTCCTGACCCCCAGTTTGAGAACCTCTGCTCTAAATTCATCATATAACAGACTGATTGGCTTCCTTTTTGCAGCTTGAAGGGAAGATTTCCAACTGTCTGTACTTGTAATCCTGTTTTTGGATTTGTACACCACACTTGTGACCATTAAAGCAACTATCCCAACTGAAATGGTTCCCTGCTGCCTCCTATAGATCCCTGTCCATGGATAAGGCACACTGGCTTTCATATTCTGTATTCTACCCTAGGAGAATGTGCCACAACTCGTGGAGCTTACCCCTAATGGGACACAGTCGGCGTCTGTCTCAATGGTATGGAGGACAGAATTTCTAGTGGATTGGAAGCAATCAAAGCTTCCAAAGTGGAGGTAAGGTCTTCCATAGCTGATCCATTTTTAGACAAGAGCCTGGATACTAAGGCCTGCTCTTCACTTAAAACTTAGGTTGACATAGCTATAGCACTCTGGGTTGTGAAAAATTCACACCCCTGGGTGCTGGACTTATGCCCACCTAACCACTGGTGTAGGTGCAGCTAAGCTGATGGACCAAAACAAAAAGAAAAAACCCTCTTCTGTCACTGTATGCTGCATCTACACTATGGGGTTATGCCAGGAGAGCTCTGGCACAGGAGCTATGCTACTGTAGCCCCTTAGCACAGACATGGCCTCGCTCTGTGTCAAAGACTGAGCATTGTGGTAGGGCAGGCTCTTTCTTCATGGGAAGTCGGAAGTTTGTGTTGTGGAGGGAGACCGCAGTTGATGGAGTATTACACTGAGCAGGTGCAATTTCCTTATTGACATGGTTTGACAGCTCCCCCATACAATTTAACCATTTAGTTGCTGAATGGAGTGTTCCTGAGGCGATGGGGAAGGAAATGTGTCCTTACAGTGAATACAAAGTTTGAGTGAATGAATGTGTTTTCCTTTTACCAGGACAAAGTTTTGCAGAGGCTGAAATCCTCTTCTCTGAAGTTAATTTCAGGCTATGTCTACACTACAAGTGCTACAGTCACACAGCTAAAATGTCACAACTGTACTGCTTTAGTAGTGTAGTGTAGAAGCTTCCTACAGCAACAAAAGAGGTTTTTCCATTGCTGTAGTTAAATCTGCCTCTCCAAGAGGCAGTAGCAAGGTCAATGGAAGAATACTTCTGCTGACGTAGCAGCATTTACACTGGGGGTTAGTTTGGCTTCACTACATTGCTCAAGGGTTTGAATGTTTCACACACCTGAGTGGTGTAGCAAGGTCAATCTAAATTTTAAGCTTAGACCTGCCCTTAATTAAAGAGGGAAGGTTGGATTTAAAGATTATTAATGACAATTAATGACAATACAGGATTTCTGTAGAGGGATGTGCTGAAACAAAAGGGGATTTTCCCTGAGAAAGGACTGAACAATGGAATTCCTTAGAACTGAAGTAAGAGATAAACGAGAGTTTGCTTTTAATTAACTTGAGCAAACCTACAGCACAGGGAAGTTAAATTCCTGTTAAAGTAATCTGACAGAAGAATTTAGCCTGGGGTTACAGTTCTGACAGAAAGGAAAAATATGTTTTCCAATTATGTGTTTTGATTTAGAATCTTAGTGCAACACTTATTTACTGGTTGTTTTTTTTAAGAAAAAAGTGGATAGAGTTAGACCACCACTAGTGTAAATTATGTATCCACAAAGGTTCTCCAAAGACCAGGAAAGCAATGGGAAGTCTTCAATGAATCCAGAGATCTAGGGGAAGCTCAGAACACTACAAGATACTATCTCCAATCTCAGCAAAAGCAGACTGATATAGTACACCCTCACACGATGCAAAATTCCTTATATTCCAGCATTACGGCTCAATCCATGGTTTATTTGCCTAATAAAAGCAAAAATACCTGCACACAAGGATGGGAACTTTAAGATACATAGATAGGAATGATAGATACATATTGACTCTGTTGAACAGCATAACGACTATGGACTATAGTTGTTGTTCAGTTTGTAACTGTTATTTGTAAAATACTTTACTGTAATCTAGAAGTATGAGCTGCAATGTTCTGTAAATCCAGAATTGATATTCAACAAAAGAAATATCTTATTTTGTTGTTTATCATAAAGAAAAATATTTTCCTTTAAAATAAATGTCAATGTAATGTATCCCTCTGTCTGTCTGGGTAGTTTTGGCAGTTTTTTTAAAATGAAAACAAGCAGCATTTGTTTGTATTTCCAAGTCTTTAGACATAAACCGCATTATTGTCATATATTTTACCAATTGTTTATATAGTACTTTAAAAAGCAGAGTTACCAAACAGATGACCAAAATGATGAGGTCCCCAGCCAGGTAGGTATCAAAAGACTCAGAGCAAACCTAAACACATTAAGGGCATAATATTGAGTACTAACAGCACCGATTAGCTTTACTGGGAACTGTTGATGATCAGCATCTCTGAAGACCAGGTCTACTATCTGATGTATAGTAATTCCATATAGTAAAGGCATAACTACTATGTACTATAGCTGGCATTATCTTTGTTTATTTAACCTTCTCTGTTGGGAGGCTCAAACCATTTTAACCAGCTGGAAAGTACAAGAGAGGACTGAAAGCCATACACAATAATATTGAATTAATTAGTCATATTGACTCATGGAGGTTAATACTCGGTTGGCATATTATACTGGTTAAGATATTTTGTTTTGCAAACAGGAAAAAATGTAGCTTAGTAATTAATTCTTCTTTTGATGTCTACATTGAACTGTTCTCCAGATATACAGCAATGTCTGGTTTGGATTCTCTAGATGATATAGTCTGTGTGATATCATTTGTAAACTTGTTCTGATACCAAATTCCATTTGGGGATGAGAAATCAACTAGCTGATCACGAAATTTGGCCTTCGGCTCACTAGCACCAGTTTCTTTGTAAATAAAGAGAAGAAATAAACTAAATTATTTGTTGAAATGTGTTTTATAAATTAGAGTTCTTCATGAGTTGCTGTTATAAAAAAAATCACTTCGGATCTGTGATCTAATATGGAACTCTTGGGCCCAAATTCTCTCCTTACTTATCTCATAATACCAGTGACTTCAATGAAGTTGCATAGGATGTACACCCAGGCCATTAGGGGTTTCATTGGGGTGGTTAAAAGTTTGTTAGTGTAGCTAAAGCTCAGTTAGTGTTGAGTTAGAGCTCAACAACAACTGGAATGTCTGTCCCATGAGAAATTCTGATACTTCAATATCTGTTTTCTTCCTAAATTCATCCAAAAGGTTGAAATATCAAAATTTTTCATGGAATGGAAAGTTCTATAAAATTAAAATTTGGAAATCTTGAAGTGTTTATTTTGACATTCCTGGATCAATACATTGCAGTCAAACCAGATTGAAAAGTTTCTTTTTGGCTCAGTTTGACATTGAACTGTGTCCACTTGAGTTGCTTTGCTGCCTCAATGAAGATGTAGTTCAGGTGTCTCAAGCCTCCATTCTTCTCTATAGACTGGGCTTCCTGGCCAGACTTCATCTTCCGTGCTGCACTGTGGTCACAAGACTTCCATGATGCACCATAGTGGTTCATCAGAGGGGAGACAGTGCGGCATCATGGGAGATGTAGTTCAGCCAAGGAGACCAGCCCATAGAGGAAAATAGGGCCATGATGTACCCAAAGTACAACTCCCATGAGGCACCATGGCAGCTCAGATTGACACATATTAATGTCTGACTGACATGAAGTAAAACATTTCAGTTTGGTTTGACAAATCAAAATGCTGCAATTTGGGACAACCTTACATGAAATGAAATATTTTGTTTTGATCTTCCTGATGGATAATTCAAAAATTTCAGCAAAATCAAAATTATCTCATCAAAAACTTGGATTTTGTGGAAACCACATTTTCCATTGAAACAACATTTTGACATAAAATTCATGACCAACTCTAGTATGAACTTTCAGATGATTTATGAGGGCCAAACCAAACTTCAAAACTTTTTCAGGGTCAGTATTCATATGGCTCCAACATGTAATTCCACAGCGATTCTCTTGCAACAGAATTTAATTATGATCATAGAATCATAGAAAATGTAGACTGGAAGGGACCTTTATAGGTCTTCTAGTCCAGACTGCTGCACTGAGGCAAGGGAAGTATTATGTAGACCATCCCTGACAGATATTTGTCTAACCTGTTCTTAAAAACCTCCATGACCTCCCTAGGTAATTGGTTCCACTGCTTAACTACTCTTACAGTTAGGAATTTTTTCACTAATGTCTAACTTAAATTTCCCTTGCTGCAATATAAGGCCATTACTTCTTGTCCTGTCCTCAGTGGTTAAGGAGAACAATTTATTATCCAAACAATCTTTTAACTGTTTGATGACTGTTACTATGTCCCTCCTTGGTCTTCTCTTCTCCAGAATAAACAAACCCATTGTTTTCAATCTTTCCGTGTAGATCATGTTTTTTAGATCTTTAATCATGTTTGTTGCCTCCTCTGGACAGTCTCTGATATGTGCACATCTGTCCTAAAGTATAGTGACAAGAACTGGGCACAGTACTCAAGTTGAGGCCTTATCAGTGCTGAGTAGAGTGGAAGAATTATTTCTCATGTCTTGTGTACAACACTTCTGCTAATACATCCAAGAATGATGTTTGCTTTATTTGCAAAATTGTTGACTCTCATTTAGTTTGTGATCCACTAAAGCCACCAAATTTTCTGCAGTACTTCTTCCTAGGCAGTCATTTCCCATTTTGTAGATGTGCAATTGATTATTCCTTTCTAACTGTAGTTCTTTGCATTTGCCTCTGTTGAATTTCAGACTATTTCTCCAATTTGTCAAGATCATTTTAAATTTTATTGTCCTCCAAAGCATTTGCAACCCCTCCCAGTTTAGTATCATCCACAAACTTTATAAATGTACTCTCTATGCCAAAATCCAAATAATTTATGAAGATATTGAATAGACCCAGACCCAGGACAGATCCCTGCAGGATCCCATTCTATATGTCCTTCCAGTGTGACTCTGAACCATTGATAACTATTCTCTGAGTATGGTTTTTGAACTAGTTGTGCGCCTCCTCATTGTAGGCACATCTAGGCTATAATTCCCTAGTTTGCATATGAGAAGGTAATGTGAGACAATATCAAAAGCCTTACTAAAGTTGAGTATATCACATTTACTGCTTCCCCCTTATTCACAAAGCTTGTTACCCTGTCAGAGAAGGATATTAGGTCGGTCTGACATAATTTGTTCTTGACAAATCCATGTTGACTTTACTTGTCACCTTATTATCTTCTATGTGCTTGCAAATTGATTGTTTGACTATTGGGTCTATTATCTTTCTGAGTACGGAAGTCAAACTGACTGGTCTATAATTCCCTGAGTTGTCCTTATTCCCCTTTCTATTGACCATGTCTACACTACCACTTATGTTGCTGCTTGTGGAGGTTGAAGAAGCCAAAGATGAATGCCTCTCACAAAGGTGGCATTGTGTAAAGTGAGCAAGTTGCCTCTTGTCCTTTAATTTACACTGTGTCTCACAATCTGTACATGGAATCTATGTACTGTACCATAAACCTTGACTGACTCCAGCACATAGAGGTGATAGTATGGGGATTTGTTATCTAAATTCCAGGTGGTATATAACATTCTATTAAATATTTTGTATATCCCTAGCTTTGGCATTATCCTACTTCATATAACTATTGGTTAATACTGAATTATCTCTTTTATTTTGAATATAGGTTTGGGTGCCTGCTCTACTAATTTTTGCTGGTTTGATAAGATATCTCTCTTACTCTCCATTGGCAACATTTTGAGCTATCCCTTTTTGGCTACTAACTGCGCTCTTGCTGTCCCCCTTTGCCAAATCCCTCCCACACCATGTACTTTTCCATCTTCTCTGGTTCTTTACCCTCTGCTACATAATATGGAGTTCCCAGCCTTAAAACTCACCCTTGACTTTCCAGTCTTTCAAACTACTGTCTTGTCTTCCTTTTCTTTTTCACTTCCTAACTCTTTACACTGGCTCCCTACCACTGTTGCATGAACTTCCCCAGCCCTACCTCTCACCTTGATTTGCTCCAATTTGACTTGCATCCTACCCACTCCAAGAAACTGCTCTCACCAAAGTCTCATATGGACTTTCTCAGTTTAAAATAAAGTTAAACTTCATCCTCATCCTCCTTGACCTTTCTACTGCCTTTGATACTGTTGCTCACTCCTGTGTCCTTGACATGCGGACTGCCCTTTGTTTTTGTGACACAGTTCTCTTTTGGCTCTCCTCCTGCCTCTCTACCCATTCTTTTGGCAGCTCCTTGTCTCCACTAACCTCTCTAATGAAATTCTACAGGACATTTGTTTTCAGTCCCCACCTCTTCTTTCTCTACAACTCATTCATGGGAGACCATTTCTTCTACTCAGATGACTCTCAAATATACTTCATGCTTGGGACCCATTCCTATGCTTTAGTCTCACATCTGTTCCCCTCAGGCATCTTAATTTAGATGAAGATCAGAATGAATATAACTGAGCTCATAATAATCTCTCCCATTAATTCAGTTTCCATTAGGGCTCATGGCACCACCTGCCTTCCTGTCACTCAGTTTCATAACCAAAGGTTTATCTTTGACCGCTCCCTTTCCTCACATTCAGGCCTAGCCATATTATCTTACTTATTCCTACACAATCTTGCAAAAATCTGTTCATTCCATTCAGAAACCACCACTAAAACCTGTATTTATTATATCCTTCCTCAATCACTCCAGTCTTTTTCTCTTAGCTCTTTATGGTATTAACCTCATCCCCACCATCTCCATTCTATCCAAAATGCTGATGCCAAAATCAGCTCTTTCACCCATTTATTGACCATGTCATCCCACTTTGAGTCATGCAAGTGATTCCCATTTGTGCTGCACATCAAATTCAAATGTCTTCTACTTGTTTTCAAACCCCTATATTTCACTGACCCTTCCTACATCTCTGATTTGGTCTCCTTTCACAAAGAAACTGAGAAAGCTGTTGGGTGAGAACATCCTCTTTGTTTCTAACCACTTCAATGTAAAGAAATAAGCGGAGTAATGAAGTAAATAATAGATGTGTTCCTTTAGGAAAAGATATTTTCCAGACTTTACAGCTAAGAGTGAAAAAAAAGCTTTTATTCTTTGAATTATCTGGCATACCAACTGGGCTTGGATCTTTCCCTTCCAATAAAATATCTTTTTTTGCTCCACTGAAAATCAGTTAACCATTCAGTTTTCTGGCTATAGCTACAGTAACTTGATCCTTAAAGATACGTGTTTAAACAGGACCATTTCAGGGATTTTTTTGGTTATCTTTCTTTTTTTCTAAACCTTTTGCTGTCCTTTTTTGCTAAATGAATACAGAAACAATCAAACATCAAATACACTTAAAGCAGATAAGCCTTAAATGTAAGTAAAAATGTCTTCAGGAGACATATATATTGGAGACATATTATAATAAGTGTACTAGACCTAGGCCAGTCCACAAAATACAATAGTTGTTCATCTGTAGGGTATGCAGATTTATTGGTTTACTGAGACTTTTGCCCAGGGCTGTTGGTGACTGTGGGAAATATATAGGGCACCATTATAAAATGGGAGTCTAATGAGGTTGACTTTTGTCACTTGACTATGGATATTGTTTTACATTTTTGTACACAGATTTAGAGGGTATGTATTTGAGAAATTTCAGATTAAAAGCAGAAAAACACGTTTGAAAGCTACTGAACTCTCTGGGTGAAATCCTGGCTGTGCTGAAGTCAATGGGAGTTTAGTCATTGACTTCTGTGGGCCCAGGATTCCACCCTGTGAATTTTACCACAGCATTACAGTTATACAAATATAAGAATTGACCTTAGTCAGTGCTATAAGTAGGCACAAAAAGTATAATAAGGCTTTAGAGTGCATTGTCTTCAGGTCTTACATGAGAGGTAATGAAGATATGACTCCCCTCGTTTCCCCCTTTCTCATGTCACTGAAGAACTTCATAACTATGATATTTGGGCAAAAAGCTGTAGCTTTGACTATGACAGATTCCTTCTCTTTCCAGACATTAAAACCCACCTGAGGCCCAGAAAAAAATGTTCTGAAATTAAAGAGAAAAAAAAAGAAAACATTCAGGGAGGTCTCACAGCCCAATATCATATGCTAGGCTATTATGATCCTATTAGGGCATATGGTAGAACACATTTTCCTGTTAATCAAGGCCCTATCTATTATTGAAGCCCACTTTGTCCTTCCTCTGGATGAAGGAGTGCAGGTGGCACAGTCATTCGGAAGGGCATCTGTACCCACATTTTGTCATGGATAGGCTTCCATGACAGTCCTGAGTAGTCTGATATAGAAAAAAACAAAGGGAGAGGACTATTGGGCGCTCTATTAAGTGGATCCAATAATCAAAACCCTTTACAGGTATAGAAGTGTCTCCTATTTGGTTGTATAGGGAGGTGCTCCTATACATTGGAATGTAGTGCTTTCCCTAGGCTGGAATAATAGTTGCATAGTCTGTGCTACAGCCCATCATTTGCAGGTGAATAGAGGTGATGGATTCCATCTTTCCCCACCCTCCCACAGAGTTCCCCATATACAATTCAATTATTCAGGAGTTGTGTGGTGATAAATGATGAATTTCATTCCCACTGAAGGAGCAGATTCTTATGGAGAGATAAACTGTTTGACAGTCATTACACACCATTCCACTTCTTATAATCACAAGTGGACTTGCATTCTAAAAAGTATATTGATACAGTCTGGTAGCCTGAGGACTGTCCCAATCTCTGGTTTAAAAAAAAATTGGCCACCACGAATCATTATTCTATTTTTATTTATAAAAAACAAGAGCAAAATAGGGTGCTCACACATGTGCTGAGCAAATTAGTCCAAAGGCAGAGATGTGCAAGCAGAGATAATTTTCTTATAAAAGAAGATATGTTCTATCCCAAGCATCTTGTAAGATTTGTGCTGCCTATTTTCCTCAGCTAATTTCAACTACTGTTTCAATATCACTTCTGGAGTCCAACAAACTCTGAGCACAATGAAATAACTACCTCATCTGGAATATGATGGTTTAAGTATTGTCTTAAGGGTTTTGAGTTGATAATTAATCCACATCTGTTTCCCCTCCACCCCCTTAAAGTCTCATTGGAGATATCCCAGTGCACTTTCACCCTTCCACTAGTGGTAAGAGTGCTATCGTAAACAGGTTTCTGCCATAGTGTCTAATTCTTAGGGCAGGTCTTCATGATATGGCAATTAAAACACCAGCAGGGCACTGGTTATTAACACCTTGCGCTCCACTAGTTCTGTTACTGAAGTTGCCAATGGTGAAGTTGCAGTGGTTTAGGAAAGGTGAGAACTGTTTCAGGAAACAAGATGTCTAGCATAGACAAGGCCCATCTTCTAACTACTGGTGTGTTGAATTATTAGAGGCTCTTATGGAAGCAGTGCCTAACACTGTCCACTATAAAATATTCTTGTAACCTTTCCCCACCTATATTTTCTCTTGTCTCTCCTTTGTGCCTGGTGTGGTTACCCATGTTTCCCCCCAGATTCCAACCCTTCACTGAGGTCTCCCTGTTCTAGTCTTATCTGTTGGCTTTTGTCTCCTGTTCCCATCAAACCTAGTTTAAAACCTGCCTCACTAGGTTAGCCAGTCTGTTTCCGAAAATACTCTTCCCCTTCCTTGATGGATGGAACTCATCTCTGCTCAGCAATCTTTCTTTTTTAATTGTCACTTAACTACTCAAAATTCTTTAGCAGTTGTAAGTTGTATACCTGGTAAAACTCAATCCTTTAAAACTTTAAGCTTGGAATTTAATGATTGAATAATTTATTACAATACAGTTATTTTTTTGTAATAACATCTGTGGATTAAAGGTCCCAAAGCATCTTTCCCTATGGATTTGTCTACACTGGCATTTTTCTTAAAATTTCTAACAGACTGGTATATATTAGAGCTCTCACATCCACTGCAATAGATGCAGCTGTGCTAGTGGGAGATTTTAAGAAAAATACAGCCCGATTTTCTTAAGCTAAAGTAGGTGAAGTGCAAGTTCTCAAATTGCTGATCCCTCATTGGAGCTACTTATGGCTCCAATCCATTGACCTCAAAAGAAGTTGGAGCAGACCCTAACTTTGTTATCTGTATCTAAGAAAAGGGCTGGAAACTAACTTAAAATAATAAAAAAGCAAAAAAGAAATCTGAGCTTTTTCTTTACACTTCTTCATTCCTCAAAGTGGCAGGGGGGAGGGAGGGGCGGCAGCAATGTGATGATTTTTGCTGGCCTTAGAGACAGTCTCTGGAGGTATAGGCCAAGGCATTTACAGAAATATGCATTTTTGGGGACTAATTCTGTGATTTATAGACCTCAAGTGGATTAACAATAACAATTTTAATCTAGCTACTGTGAGAAATAAGAAGACTAGTATACTGTACAATCAGTGCTGCTTAAAGCAATTGTCAGTGATTCACGCATGGTTAAATATGGGACAGAAAAAATGTCCCAATGTTCTTTCTTGGTTACAACTCACCAATTATGGACATGTTGTGAAGTTCATTATTAGAGATCCCCAGCTTTAATAAGTTCATTTTGAGGCCAAGTGCATCTTATTTACAGCTATGCCTATTAAAACCTATAACAATAATTTCATACAGGAAAACTATGTTTGAAGCGAACATAAAAGAATTGTTTGTTACCATGGTACCAAATAAACTTCCTACTGTCACTGAGTACTCCATTTTCTCTAAAGAATTGAATCCTTTTCAATTACTGGATGGGATGGGAAAGTAGTAAACAAGGTTATAAATCTCTGGAATTCACTTTATGGTAATAGTGCATTAAACAGACAACTGGTATCCTCCACATTGAAGTGGAACTACTATGACCCACTACTTTATAATTATGTGAAGATGATTTACACAACGGGAGAAGGAAATTGACTACTCAGTACAAGTACCACTCTGTATCTTAGCTAATTGCACATATCCTAGATTATCTGAGTTAGACAGATCTCCCATTGAGCTTGCAATTGACAGCAATATATTAAAAATGATAATAATTGACAAAGCAAAATTGGTGTTGAAAGTGATAAAGACTCTCAGAGGATTATTTGAATTGCATGAGGTTTTATTTTATTTATTTTAGTTTAAACATCACTGTAGCAATCAAAATGGGGAAAAACCAAAACCTATAACATTTAATTGAAATTTAATATATTAATGTCTCTTAGGCATCAGTTGAGCTAACCCTCAGTTTATCAAGTTGTGAGCAAATGCAAAAGCAAAGCAATTTAATACTGAACTCTCAATATATTTATGTCAGTTTCTTCAGAACACCTAACAAAACTTTAAACTTTGTGGTGAGATGATCACCCATGACAAGAAATACAGAACTGATAATAATGTATATTTATCCCACTGATACAAAGTTTGTTCCCTACAGTCAGGTCTTTCTGCAACAGTACTAATCCTTTTTTCACTTATTAAAAAGGCTTAAGTAGTGATGCACCCATTTCAATAAACACCCTAGTGGTCAGCATACTGCTCAATGGTGCAAATTCAGGCCCTGATCCTGCAAACACTTGTGCATAGCAAAACCTCACCTGCTGAGCAGCCACTGAAACTGCTTACATGAGTAAAGTAATGCATGTATGGAAGATTCTAAACATACAAACACTAAAGCACACCCTTAACATAGTGCAAATGAATAGTCCTGTTGTCTTCAACGCAACTGTACGCATGACTGAAGTTAAGCATGTGTGTAAGTGTTTCGGGAATCTGAGCCTCTGGGACTGATTGTACGAACACTTGTACAATCATACACGTAATCCAAGTGAAGGGCTAAGGATGCAGGATCATGACTTATGTCCAGTGGCAACGTTTGTCCTGTGGGGGCTCACTGCAAAGCTCATTTCTGGGACCTTAACTATGTGGAAGATGGCATTTTGCTCAGCAGTGTGACCTCTCACACTGCTATCCTCCACACAGGTAGGGCATGTTCTAGCTCTTCCACCACAGCTATGTTTGTCACCAGGGAAAGTAGCTGAGTCAGCATGTCAGAGAGCCCCCTTGCCGCCCCAGGACTCTTTGCAATTGCATAGGTTGCAGGAACCTAATGCTGTCACTTAAATCTCTTATCCACATCAAATTTAATCACAAATGGTAACAGCTATTAGGTACATTGGTAACAGCTATTAGGTACTTTTGATTAACCAATGTAACTAATAGCTGTTACTAGTTGTGCTTAAATAGATACAGGAAAAAATAAATAAAAACACGTATATGAAGGTTTGTTTTGTGGCACTTGCAGATTGTCTCCTTCCTCATTGCTTTTATGGGTTGTTGCTAAGTTGCCAACAAAAATCCCCCCCCCCCCCCCCCCGGAAAATCCAGTCTTATACTTTTGAACTAGGGGAAAATTAAAAATGCAAATTTCCTCGAATAAAAATGCTCTACTACATTGTTTTTACTCATTCATAATAACTAAAAGTGATGGCCTTTTGATCTCCAAAATTAGGGGTTGTTTATTCATTAATAAAAACATTAATATTTGATACTGCCATTTGGAAAATGAAAAAAATGTTAAATAAATTATGGAAATAATACGTAGTATTGTATTCAGCAGAAAAAAAGGTGAAAGAGAACAAATGCTTAACATTTTTGAAAAATTGTTCTGTTTTGAACATTATATGATAGAAAACTGCATAATTTCAAAGTTTGTCATGATTTCTTTTTTCATTTTCCAATTGGATCTAGTGCTGCTGTTATTTTAACATTGTCTAAATGAATTTTTTTTTTTACTTTTTTAAATTCTAAATGACTGTTTATTTAGGAAAAAATGGTTCAGGTTTGTTTTTTAAAAGTTGAAATACTTAAAGCTCTTTTCATTTCAGGCCAAATGAAGTGGTTTGTTCATCCCAAAATCATATTTTTTTGAGTTTCAGTTCACTGAAAATTTTCAAAACAATTTAATTTCTAATTGACCCAAAATTATTTTGTTTTAAATTTTTTGGAGTGGCCAGTGAACACAAAATCCACTCTAGTCTTTAGACTGGAAGAAAGAGTAGAAAGACAAAATAGGCAGTGGAGATGTGGATACTTATTAGAAATAAGATGTGACAGTAGGCTTGGGAAACAAATATTCTGCATATATACCTTCAAAAGGACTCTTCTGCAGGGTAAAAGTGGAGCAGGAAAAAAACAAAAACCAAACTTGTTTTTCCAAACTAATTAGTACAACCCTGAATGGATTTGGGAAAACACACACATACCTTATTTCCTCTGCAGGTTACATCTGTGAGTGATAATACCATACAGAATGATCAAAATAACCTACAAATATTAATTGGGGGACTCAAAGCCTCCTTTATGCTTCTTCGTGATGGATCTTTGCTTTTTTAGGTATTTTTTAAAACTGCTTTAATTCTCTCATTAAAATATATACTTTAAAACAGATTTTATAGTTTTAAAAAATGTAATCTATTGACATGTAACAAAACACAGCTGTTCTACATTTTGACCATTTGTCATACATTCAAATTGCTTGTGTCACATGCTGGCAGATTTGAAGGTTGAGAGGTATAATAGCAGGCTTTAGTGAAATGGTAGCCGTCTTCCCTAAGGGCACCCTGTGACTTAAGTTCCATTAGAAATTATGTGAAACATTCCCCCCCTCCACACACACACACACACACGAAACAGTGGGTATCCTAACTAAGGATCTGAGCAGCTGGGTAGCTTCAGTCTCATGGTAAATTATAGGACGTGGTGGCCATTTTGAGTATGGGAAAAATGTTAATAACTTTGCTTAATTACAATCTTGTTTATTTAAATGTACATTTAGAGTTTACTGGCAATGAATTTTACCTTTATGGAAAGTTTGAAGGATAATGCGCTTGCTATTTGTTACCAAAGGGCATCTGAAAAAAAGTAAGGATTGTTTGAAGTTCTAATGTTAAAATTAATTATTAGTCAGAGACTCAGTAATAGATTTTGATTAAAAACTCCCCAGAAAACTAAATTCAATTTTTACTCACAAATTATATGCTGTGACTTTTTGGGGAAAACTATATTATTCATAAAAAAGAAAACAAAAAAAATAAAAACAGAACAATCCCAAAGGGATTGAATCCCTGCTTTAAGTGAAAAACTGAACACAGCCATAATACTAATAGAACGGCACTGTTGTGCCCCTCTCTCTCACACACAAACACAGACTGTACATGTGTCCGCATATGCATTTATGTGCAGAGAGGTTATATTGGTTTGTGGAACAAGCTCCTGTTTTAGGAATACATACTTTTAAAAATATAGCACATATATAATTTGTGCTTTTTGAACCCTCTTTCTATTGTCAGTAATCAAACTCAGACATAAACCATAGTATTTCATAGAAATTGTTTTGTAGTATTTTCAACAATCCCTTTATTTCACCACCACCACCCTCCCTCCCCCTCCCACACACACTTTTTTTTAAACTGGCTACCAATTTGTTTTCCATGAAATTACTCTCCAGACTCTTCAAATGTATTTCTTTCAGAGCTGTTCTCTTGGAGCAGTAATTTAGTTCTGAAAGCAGCATTCATCTGATTTTGTCTCTGCAATCATTGTTCCAGATGAGCGTATTCCCAAGGACAAATTTAAAAGCACTAATGCAGTTTTATCTGTTTGAAGTGGTCTCTGTTATCAACATTCACTGAGCATGAGGGCCCAAGCTCTAGTGTTATTCAGTAAGTACCACCAAGTTTTTATTCAGCTCTCACAAGAGCACTGCACTCTTGACTCTCAGCAACATCATGGAAGATGCTTCTGAGCATGAAAAAAGAAATAAAGAAAGATTGAAAGAAATGGCTCCAGCTTGAGGCCAGAAAACAACAATGTAGTTTATTTCCATGCAACTTTATCTAGATAGTGCCAACAAGAGATCACAGAAGAAGACATCTGAGAGTTATTCTTAGAGTCCCACAAAATAACCTTCAAGCTCTTGCAGGGCTTTCTTGGTTTGTCAATGTGCATTAGTGCAAAATGGAGACGATCTGGAAACAGTGATGGATGTTATTAGTGTCTGGGGAAGAGGTGCTGGATGGAGCCAAAATCCTAAATCAGGTTTGATGTTATCCAGATACATGCTGTGGCTGCTGCACAGCTTTAAATGAAAAGGAAAAGTTGGAACAATCATTAATGCATGCTATCAGGTTACTGGACTCCCCTGTTGTAACCATTAAGATATGGACCTTCAGCTTTAGTGTAGAGAAATTAGTAAAGGAAGTAAAAGGTGTCAGATAACTCTCTTGAGCCCCTCATCCCCCAAGCACTTGTTAGTCTGATATGTTGGCTGATATCCTCATTTCAGTTTGCTAGTTCCCTATATTTCACTGTTCTGTTTTCCTTATTTATAATCTGTTGCCTTTTGAACTCACTCAATCCTCTTCCTTCAGTGGACATTTCTGGTTATTTGTTTCATATGTTTTTTCACTCAGGGCTCAATCATATCTTGGAGGCACAGTCTTGAATTGGGGGTGGAACGCTGCCTCAGCAAGAGCTCTGGGAAGCATTATGCCTCAGGCAGACACAATGCCTCTTGGAGCACCCCATTGGGAGCAGCTACCATTCCACCATTTTAGAGAGTGCGATGAGTGTGTGTTGAAGTTGGGAGGGAGGAATACGATCAGGTAGTAGGTTCATTTTCCTCCTTAATACATGACTGCATCTCTGCTTTTATCCAGCAGCAGCAGGACTGGGGAACACTCCTCTAGTCCTAGTGTTGCTATGGAGGGAAAATGACACAAATTTACAAAGGAATGGCTCTACTGGCTGTTGCATAAGAAGAGGGGGTGCAGGTGGATGAGCTATCTATAAAGGCACCAGGGAGGGTATGTATTCCAGTCACACGGTGGAGCTATAACAGAAAAGAGAGACCCTGGGTTCTGGTGGGGGTTGAAAGTCCTTGATCTCCTGTTTGGGGGAGTGAGAGGAGTATGGGCCAGCCCAAGTCTTCTCAGAAGTTCACATGAACTGTGGAGGCTTTGAGGATGACATGGAAACACTGCTGTATGGATCCTTCTATCCAAAGATCACAAAATAGTTCACAAGCATGAATTAATGTAGCCTCACAATGCTCTTATTAGGTAAATGTAATATGTAAAATGTAATATGTACTGTAATAACACTTCTGAAGTACAGAAGTGAAGTGATTTTCCCGGTGTCATATAGCATATCCCGGTGTCATATGGTCCTGCTTTGAGCAGGGGATTGGACTAGATGACCTCCTGAGGTCTCTTCCAACCCTAATCTTCTATGATTCTATTAAAAGAATGGGAGACCTGGAATTGGAACCGAGGACTTCTAAATCACAATCCCTCTAGTCTAGCCACCTTGGTGCACTCTCTCATGAGCTTTTTTATATAGCATATACAGGAACAAGGAAAATAAAATAATTTTTTGCTTACCTACAGTGCTAGCACATGAAAAAATATTGAAAGTAAATAGTTCAAAGCACCAAAAATTTGATTTAAAAAAGAACTATTAGTTACTTTAAATCCAGTCCAGTGTTTTGCTTATGCATCTCCAGCCAGGTTCAGGGACATTAGTGAATATTTCTAATAGCTAGATATTCTCTTTAAAAAAGGAGATAAATAATCTTCAAGCGCAGAAACTGGAGATCAATTCAATTGTCAAACAATCACAGAACAGCATTCCTGGACTGCAGCAGTATCAGGTCTTCCTCTTCAGCAATTAAAGACAATTCAGAATTACATTGTTTAATTATTTGGAAAGATTATTTGTACTTCCTTTCTCTAATAAAAGAGAAGTATGGGCATATGCCATTATCTAGTCAAATTATCATTTTTTTGGGATCACTTTTGTATTTAACTAGTCAAATTCATAATCCACTTATAAAAATAGAGGTATCTAGAGCAGGTTTAGGAGTTTTGGGCCAGGAGGGGGATTATCAATCGAAGAGACTCCCCTCCCATCTTGTAAATTAGAGGTTATTTTGTCTTGTCTTGTGCAGTTGTTTAACTCTTTAGCAGAACTGGGAGAAAATTGGTGAATTTTGTATGACAGTCTAATCTACACTGGAAAATTTTACTGGCATGGTTATGTCAGTTAGTAGTGTACAAAAATCATCCCCTAACCAATATAGCAATGCTTGCAAATGCCCTAGTATAGATGCAACTATACTGGCAAAATAAAAGTCCTTTTTCTGGTATAGCTTAAGAGAGCTGTAGCTCACGAAAGCTTATGCTCAAATAAATTTGTTAGTCTCTAAGGTGCCACAAGTACTCCTTTTCTGTTTGGGAAGTGGCTTAAACTATATCAGCAAAAGAATTTTTGTTGCTGGTATAAGCTGCATCCCCAAAGCATGGGTTTCTGGGATAAGGTAGGGATACCTAAGCCATTAGGTAAAACTGATATACATGTAGCCATTTTGTTGTTTAAACTCTTTTCTCTCTGATAGCTATGTGTCCAATAATAAATAAATAAATTTTTGTTTTGAAGTAGCTGGTCTGAGTCAAAACATTTACCTCCTAGTCACAGCTCCTGAAGGCAGGTTTCTTGCAGGGTCCAAACCCAGTTGGACGTGCTGAGGAGAAACAGTTGGTAAACTGGGGTGCTGCAGCCTGGTGAACTGGTCTAAGAGTGGGTGGTGCTGGGGGGGTCCATTCGGAGACGAGTGGGACTGGCAGGCCGGTCACTTGACAGGGTGCTCTCAGGAAAGACGTAATAGAGATGAAAGGTGCAGCTAATTCTGTAACGGTGACAGACAAACACGAAAATATCAGTACATGAGCTCAAAGCAGCAAATCACCCCATCTCTTTTCTCCCTGCTTATAGCAATAAATGACGTTTTCTGGGGACAGACTATAAAATGTAAGAGGATGCATAAATTGAATACTCCTCTCCTAGTTGTATGTTTTATTATTTTTTCCATTCTTCCACTTTATCCCCGGCTTCTCCATTCATAGATGTTAGGGCCAGAAGGGACCAATGTGATTATCTAGTCTGACCTCCTGTATAACGCAGGGCCTAGACCTCCCTTGAATTAATTCATGTTTGAACTAAAGCATGTCTTTTAGAAAATGTCCAATCTTGATTTAAAAATTTCCTTCTATCTCCAACTCATTCTGTTCATCAGTGTTCTTCTATTTTCTCATTTCTCTTCACTATTAATTTTCTATTCCACCGTTGTCTTTCCCAATTTCTTCCTTTGAAAAACAGCTGCTCTTTTTATTTCAATCTCTTTCCTGCTCATTCTTTATTTTGTGCTGTACAGCTGATTGTTTAAATTGTCCCCCTTCCTCCATTTCTTCTGTTCTTCTGTTTTTCTCTGTCCCCTTGGATTCCTCTTCAGTCCATTCATCTCTCCATAGTCCTTTCCTATCCATTCCACCCTACCTCTTCCCATCCATTTTTCCTCTCTTGAGGGCAAATCCCCCTTCTTCTACATCCTCTGACATTCCCTCTGATATGGTATCTCATTTCCTTAATCGTTGTAATCTTATCCTTTTTACAGTGGTATTCAAAATGGGCAGGACTCAGTGCATAATGAAATTATGTGGCCATGCAAATGCCCCCCTAAATTAACTTTTTTGCCAAAAGGAAGCTAACCTGCTTTATAATTCACAGAAATAGCAATTTCCTGCCATCTTTCAAATACTCAGTTTCTCTGCCATTTTGCCTTCTTCTTCTTGCTTTTGTGTGTTTCTGTGTTCTCTCCACAAGGGGAAGCTCAATGAAATTCTTGAACTTCTCTTACAAGGACTGAGCAGGAGTCAGCAAGAGAGAGATGTTAGTGGTTGAAGGCCGGGCAAGGATGCTTGACTTGTCCCAGTAAGTCTTCTCAGATGTAGGGAGGTACAAAAAGTGAAAGCAATTACTTAGGATGTGAAGGGAGGCTTGCGAGAGGAAAAGGAGGCTGCCTTCTAAGCTGACTGAGAGCAGATTTCCACCAGCAGGATTTAGGAGCAAATATGCCATCAGCCTCCTTTTTCTCTGCAGTTCCCAAATATGTGCTGTTAGGTGGAACTCAGATCCAGCAGGAGTGGACTCCTTTTCCTGCTAGGTCTAGGAGCTGTGCAAAAGGAGAAGGAGCTGTCATGCAGAGCTCCTTTTTCCAGCAGAAGTAAACACATACTACTGCACAGCCAAAGAGACCTGGATACTGTGTCCTCCTTTCCCCTAAGAGTGCTTCAGCATCTTATGTTTCTCAGGCTGTTCCCTGCCCACCTAACCAGACACCGTCCAAAATGGCTCCTCCCTGGGGATTTCCTAACCCTCACAGTAGTTATGTTGCTTTTGGGACAAAGCAAATAACTTGCATTGGTTACATATTCACACTTAGTGGTGCATTTTTAAAATTATTTCAGTAGTTAGTGGATGATGACATAACCAGGTAACTGCTACACAATCCATTGCAACTTAGACACAAATCCATAGTTTAGTTCTAATGTGCTGCTTAGAACCAGGGGCTATTTGATCTGATGAAGTGAGCTGTAGCTCACGAAAGCTCATGCTCAAATAAATTCGTTAGTCTCTAAGGTGCCACAAGTACTCCTTTTCTTTTTGTCTAGACAGTCAGTTTTAAATGAGCTTTTTCTCTAATCTGAGAAGACTGTCCATAAATCTAGTTTGTTTTTCACCATCACTTCCCTTTCAGTTTATTCCTTACATAGGAGTCATGGGTTTTCTAAACTCCTTTTAGTGGTTTATGCAATCAGATTTCAGGAAATTGTTTAATGAAGGAGAACAGATGTTCAGTTCCTCTATTTAATAATATTTTTAAGAAGAACCTCGAGTCGATCTTACAAAGTTAGACCCAAATTGGTGGGCCTGGATTGTTAGGTCTGTAATTTTTGAGAGAGCTTTACAATGTATGTGCTGTACCTCCGCTCGCATAGCTTGGTGAGCTGTTGTATCTCACTGGATAGTATATGAAGGAGACTCTAGTACCAGCAATCTGTACTCATAAACTTTGAAGTGTATGGGTATCATTAAGCTCACAAACAGGCCACTTTTCCACGGCATAGTGGCATGACCCCCTTACTTATTTATTTGTAATCTTTACTCTGTAATCTGCAGGTAAGACAGTTTCACTTTTAAACATGAGGAAATCCCTCTCCCGTCTATCTTTTATCTATACTTAATAGTATATTTTAACAAGGACATTGGTGTTCTTCCTCCCTTGTCCTGCCTGAAATCTGTGTGTGGCGTGCCACTAGATTCAGCCAGGCAAGATGCTGTTCCAATAGGATCTCAATATTTCTGCTCACTGTGTTTCTATTCCCTGTTACACTGCTGCTTGCTAATTTTCTGTGGCTCCCTGTGTCTGACATCGATAAACTTACATGACACACGAAACAAGGAAGCTAGACTTTTCCCCTGAACCACCCAGTGGGAGGGAGATGCATCTGGGCAGGCCAAAACCTATCCCTCAAGATAGAAATGATTCAAAGGATAATTCTCTTTAATAATCCAACATACCCCTCAATTAAATAAATAATGCTTGTGAGAAAAGATCTTATTTAAATTTCTTTATAAATTCCCCAGGTATTTTGGGTTGCACAAAGCCTTGGAACTGAATGAAACTCTCCGAGGGCAAAACAAATATTAAACCCTTTGCCTGCATGAAGCCCCACTGAGTTCAGCAGGACTCCACACAGGCATGGGGCTGGTGCACACTGTGACATTTCACTCCATATTCTTTATGAAAATATGCTTATAATATGGATATAATATAACTGAGATTACTTTATGCAAGATGGATCACGTGAGATATCACTGGAAAGGTTATGATTTACTGAATGTGATTATCCAATTTGCATGCCTGTATCATTTCTGTATCTGAAGTTAGGAATATTGACTATGTATCTGTATTTCAAATGTGTTACTTTGGGTGTCAGCCCCAACTAGCCCTTCAAGTACAACAATGGAAAAGCCAGCCAGAGCTAATGCCCATTAGTATAGACAATGGACTGTAAAAAAGCTTAGTCTTCTTGTGGATGCTCTAGACAGCCTGCGAGTAATGGCTGCCACAGCCCTGAAGAGACATGGATCCAAGTCACCTGCTGGTGGACCCACCCCTCAGAATGCCAGTGTGCTCCCACTGCGAGACAAAATGTTCCTGCCATACACAAGAGCTATATAAGGCAGGGGACTGACATCATCATGGTTCTCCTCTGCCTCCCCACCCAAAGAGACACTGAAAAACACCTGGAAGCAAGAACTGAACTGGGGGAGAAGGGTTGAGCCTAAACTGGAAGGGCATCTAGCTTGTGAGTAACAATACCTGAGGTCTCAAGCTGGAGACCTATGTTGCTGCCTTTCAAGACTTTCTGTAATCTGCCTGCAACAATATCTAGGGTGAGAAATTACTATTTGTAACCAATTTCTTTAGTGAAACAAGCTTAGTTTGCGTGTTTGGTTTTATTTGCTTAGTAATCTGCTTTTTCTGTTTGCTATCTCTTTAACCACTGAGAATCCATCTTTTGTAGTTAATAAACTTATTTCTTGTTTATAATCCAGTTTATGCAATTCATAATGTGAGCGGCACAGGAGATAAGAGGCTGTGCATACCTTCCTCCACATTGAGGGAGGAGGCGGATTTCATAATATGCCTTTGGGTTTGCACTCCAAAGGAGGTGGACACCTGAATGCTGGGGCAAGTCCCTTAAGATTAGCCTTCCCAGAACTGATCTCAGTGTCTGTTTCGTTCTGCAGTTGGGCATGGCCCTGCCTGTGTGTTTTGCTGGAGGAGGCTTAATAGCCTGGCTCAGCAAGACAGGTTAAAAGGGTGCTCAAGCTGGCATAACAGGCAGGCTTAGTGGTATCTCAGTACATCAGATGGCATCTTAAAGGGGAGCAACCCATCACACACACCACAGTCCAGAATCAAGGCCCAGGTCAGGACACCCTTATGTATTGTTTTAGTTATAAGAACAATGTATCACTGCCTTTTTCTCTGCCTCTTTCTCCTCCTGTTTGGTGATGTAAACCCTGCTAATTTCACTGGTCTGAGGCTTCATCCTGCAGGGTGAAGCCTCTGGCAAAACTCCTATTGATTTCAACCTGAAAAACCTTCCCAAAAGATTAACTAAGGACAAAATGGGTAACATTTGGAAGAGGTCAGTGTTAGGGGCACTTTGTGTTCACTTTTGTGTCCACGTACATCTATTTTTCACACACAGCAGCCCCTTTTAGGCCTGGTCGACACTGAGAAGTTATGTTGACATAGCTACGTCAGTCAGGTGTTTGAAAAAAATTCATACCTCTGACAGGCATAGCTATGCCGACAAATCCGCCTCCCCGCATAGTCACAGCTGTATCAATGGAAGAGGGCCTCTGTTGACATAACTAACCTTGTTTGGGGGAAGTGGTGTTCATACACTCATAGAAAAACTCCTTCTGTTGGTGTCGGTTGCATCTGCACGAGGGGGCTATGGCGGTATAGTCTCCGTAGTGTAGACATAGCCTTAGCATAGTGCCAACTCTTTCTTTTAATGAAAAGTTTTAGTAAGAGCCCTGTTACTTCCTTTTATCTCTTGTAATATAAACTCTGATGCCATAACTTGTCCAGCCCTGAATACAGTTGCTGTTTCTTTCATTTATGTGCATGATTTGCAAGTTAGAACTGTACAGTCAGTGGCAAGGAAAGCTTACAATGAGTAAATGTAATAAGACACCAAGTTGGTAAGAATTTTAAGCATGTGCCTGTCTTTAAGTATGTTCCAGTGAAGGCACTGGAGCTGCTCAAATGCTTAAAATTAAGCACGTACTTAAGTACCTTGCTGAATTAGGGCCCAGGCCCTGTCAGAAGTACAGAACTGTATATAAAATTACTGTTATTCCTTAAAAGGTTGGCTGCCTTCTCTCTGTCTGTCTGTCTTTCCTTTTGTTAATTTAAGAAATGGGGTCTATAGGCAGATGAATATTTTTCTGATAGTCTTAAGGACACAAAAGTCAGAGAAACCTAATCAATATGCTTGTTTAAAAAAGTTGCCTGAGGAGAAACCTAGAGGAAAACTATTAAACAAACCTTATTACCTAAAGATTTATGCTTATCCTGCACTAGGGACATTCTTCCTCTGGCCTGAGCAATATCAGAGTGAGTGGGATTTTAAACTGACATCAGGGTGTAGTCAACTGGCTTTGCTGAGCAAAAAGGAGCTTAGCAGAATTGAAAGGCATGCCTCACTTTTAGCTGCAGTTTTATTTTTTTCTCTGTCTCACAAACCTGGGTGCCTGGTCTGCAGACCTTTCTCTTTCATTTAAAATTTGATGTGCAGAACTGGAGAATAAACAGCTGGTCCTAATCAGAGCAGGCCATAGAATCGGCAAACCTACATCAGCAAGGCAAAGGCTTGCACAGCAGACAGTCTTGGCTAAAGAAGCATGGCATTTTTGTAAAATTACTAGCAGCTCTATCAAGTTGTGTGTAATTTTTCACCAGGAATGGGATCCAAAAGATATAAAGCTATTGTACTTCATAACGGGAAAAAAACAGCAACCTAGTCAACTTCCATTAGCAAGTCAAGGAAAAGAAAATGCACACACATATAGACATTCACTCACACATACACATGCAAAGAGTCCTTCTGAAGACTATAATCATCCTCCCTTCTGAAGAACTGATACTGTGAGTCAGAAACCCATAAAAAGGTCAGCTCTGGGATCTGAATGGAAAAGGAAATGTTTTTATTCACCCCCAAAGCAATGGAAATTTATTGTGTATATTTGGACAGGCAGTTCCCATTTTTAACTGGCCTGGTGAGTAAACATGAGAAATTGATTCCATTCAGTTTTTATTATGCTCCAGGCCTTTGGACAGGGAGCCAAGTTATGGGCTAGGGAAAGTAGTTTAGTGGGCAAAAGGTTAAGGAGAAAATAAAGTTAAGTATCCCCAATGTATCAGAGCCAAACCAAAACTTCAGACATATCCAACCAGAAATAACAGATAACTTACAATGTTTATGGAACTTTAGTTCAGGAAGGTGCAGCAATAAATCCTGAAGTTACCTTACAGCAAAGTAAGGGACCCCAGTTAAATAAACATAAGTCATAAAGTGAGAGGCTGCCTTCTCATGCCCCATGAATTTATAGGCAATGCTCCTAAACCTGGGCTTGATTTGTGGAGGCTGGGATTCAGATAAGAATCCCTTGCTAATAGAAACCTGTATCCTTTTGTAATCCAATTGTCTAATCTCTGGATGACAAGATTTCTCATCAGGGCCAGCCTCAGGTTGTGGGATGCTGTCCCAAGTAAGGGTGTGTCTTTGCTGCAGAGTTAGCCTGGGCTCTTATTTTGGTTTGAGTTTTATCCCCCTACTGTCCCCACACACAAATCTTTTACTCATTTTTATATGTGCTTTCAATCCAGACATGTTTACCCACCTATGTGTATAAGTTAGAGCCTGGGTTTTGGAAAATAAGATATGGAGGAAACTCAGACTTCCATGTGCTGTGCACATCTGGAAGTGGGAAAACTTTGTAGCTGTGTGAGCCATTAGGGGGAATGAGAGAGAGAGATTAAGCAACTGTGAAAAAGGTTCAGGATGAGTGTCATTACTGAGTAGGGGCCTGATGGATTTGGATTTAGCAGTCTCAAGACTGTGCATTGGGGGCAGGGGGAGGTTTATAAAGAAGTCCCCTTCCAGCCTCCAGAACACATGGCTCTGTGCAGGTGCCTAAATCACGTCTTGCATTTGTCTAGGGCTGATCTTACTCTTTTATTTATTTATTTAATTTATTTAAGTTTCAATATGCCTGAATTTGTTTCCTCTCTGGAAGCTTGGGCTGTTTGTGAATGAAAATCTAGTTTATCACTCTGCACAACAGCTGCCAAGTCACAGGGCTCACCAGCAAATGTCCCAGAGAACTAGTGACAAAATTTACGTCTATCTGTATCAAAATGTACAACACATGGGATCTTCAGTGCATTTCTAGATATGAGCCAGCTGAGCACTGAAGTAGGTTTCCTTTCAGTGTCACATTATCATCAGCCTTTTCTATTTTTTTTCTCTCTATTGACATTTGTTGCCTGCATCTCCAGTTCAACATCTTAAGAAAGACAAAACAGCAGTGGGATGAAGTGTGTGTGTGTGTGTGTGTGTGTGTGTGTATGGAGAGAGGGGGGAAATCCCTAAGAATAATTGGAAAAAAGTTATATGGTGATCCCTGAAGGGGGAAAAAACACTTCAGTTGTTGCTGATTGGCACCAGAAACAAACCTTTATTCTGAAAAGGAATCTCTATTGAACCCAGCTGTTTGACAGGCATATTCATTTCCTTCTTGGGGGAAAAATAAATGGATTCCCCAGGAGTTTTATGTGTATCAAACCACTAAGGCAGCCAAAACCATTTGTTTTTCCATTTCTGTTTATATGTCATCACAACGTAAAGTTAGAAACACATTTATATAACAAAAGTGTTTGTAACCTTAAGACATTCAAAGCAGAGGTCTCTCTCTCTCTCCTTTTTGTAATGCCAAGTGATCTGTAAAACAGATACTAACAAATTGCCTGTGGTTCTATATTTTAGTGCAGTTAGAATTCTGCCTTAGAACTTTGTCTGTAGTCATCTCTTCCCCCCCACCCCCAATAAACAGACAAACGTGAAAATTACTTTTTAAAAATGTGGTACAGGTAAAGGAGTTAAAATTCTTCAGAAATCACAATAGTATTCCAGCTATTTTAGCAATTAGATGTTTTTGTAACTTGTTTATGGTTTACATATAAAATGGGGGGTCCTTTGGGGCAGAGGAATTGTGTGAGTGCGGGGGGTACTCACCATAATGATTCACTTATTGGAAAGAATATTGTATCATATTATATTTGATTATTTTTTCAGCATGACTGTAAATGTAGCCCAAAGTAGCTTGTGTAATGGAGACCACTGCTGCAAACATTATCTCTGCCCCTTGTTTGGAGCATCAGACACTAAAGAATGAGCAAGAGCTTTTTAAATTACCACGGAAACCTTTAGCTGGAGATTTTCTTCACAGGTTCTTTTGCAGAGAATAACCTACCTGCTTTGTACAAAAGAATACTGCTCTCTAGTGGAATCTGAGGAAAAATTCCATGACCTCACTTCTTACCTTCCTGTGCATTTTTGGCTATTTACAGTTGAAATGCAGCTTAGCTTTGTCCAGGAGTTGACATGTTATGATATATGGCTACCATTATTGTGATATAATACTGTGAAGTGGCTTTGCTCTTGTAATCAAGTTAAAAAAAAACCTTTTAAATTTTTTTTTTGTTTGTTAAAACCTCCTCTGTAAATTGAAACCAGTAGGTTTCTGCAGATCCCCTTTTCTGAATGCTGCTGTCTGCATGAAGGAGAAAGGGCCTGGAACTAATAACTATTTAATTTACACAGGAACTCATAATAATTTAACTTGCATAAGGTTAATTTGGGAGTGATTAATAGCAGCATTTATAGGGCTGGAAATTTTTAATAATACTTCACTCAGGAATTTATGGCACTAATGTTTCATATCTATGCTGTGCTTTCATGTTGCGGTCATCACCTCCTTTGGAGTGGCAAAGGTCCACCACCGCTAAGATGGAGTTGTACAAATTGTTCATTCTCTGGCTCAGTGGGTGGGATGCCATGGAAACACACATGCATACACAAAATGTTTCCTCCCTCCGGGTCTAGTTGTAGATCTGTTGTATGTTTGGCTAGACTTGATGGGATCAGCGCTCTTTTGACAGCCTTAATCGCTATCACTACTCACAGTGAGCCTGCAAGCTAGTGAATTGACTCTCTGGCTGTGCTTAAAGTGGGCACATAATACAGGACCATAATGGATGTGGATTGGAATGTGCTGTAAGTGTGAATTCAAAACAGGCATGCACTGCATTGAGGTAATACAGTGTTAAACCTAGATCCAGCTGCTCTCTGAAGATTTATTTTCAGTATGGCCTATTCCTTAGGCCATGGAAAGTAACTTCACAAAAGAAAGTTCTTCTGCAATGAAGACCAGTTCTTTTGTGCTCAGAGTGTGTCTGGTTCTTGTTTTGTAGGAGGCAGGGGTGGTCATACTGGATTAATGCAGAAGCTTTCTGAAATGTTGTTGGCTGAATTGTCATGCAGAGAACTTTAATGTTAAACTGTAAGTAGAGCTGTGTGGAAATATTTGTGACTGGTTTAAAAAAAAAAAGAAAAATGAGCCCATTTTAAGGTAGTAATGGGGAAGTAAAGCCGGATGGACACTGGGCATTTAAGAATAGATGGATCCCAGGGACTTTCCCCACTCCTTCACCAGAATATCATAATAATCAATTTGAAATAGCACCAGTTCAAAAATTTTAGGGAAGTACTATTTGCTAATGAATTAAGAACGAACTTTAAGTAAGGAAGATGGGTATAATGATACTTTGCAGTTATAAGCATCTTTTACCCAAGGATCTCAAACCGCCTGTGACCAGGTCTGCATTAGATACATTTTCCTGGGTACAGTATGTTGATTAAAGGTTAGTGATTATTTTTATACATTTCTGTACTGGCAAACCCTTGTAGTGTAGACACAGTTATACTGGCATAAAAGTCCTTTTGCCAGTATAAATTACTTCGCTCAGGGAACCAGTATAAATTATACTGGCAAAACTACTTTTTTGTCCGCATAAGCTGGATCTACAGTAGGATGGTTTGCCATACAGTTGTACCAGTATAACTGTAGTGGCAAACCTTTTCTAGGGTAGGCCTGGCCATACAAATGTTAATGAATTGATCTTCACAACTCCTCACTGAGGTATGGAAATATTATTGCCCCTTTTTCACAGATGAGGAAACTGAGACACAGATTTAAGTGATTTATCAAAATGATGCAAGAGATTCATGTCACAGCTGGGAACAAAACCCAGATTTCCTGCCACTGATATCTCTGTATTAACCACAGTATCAGCCTTCTTCCCCTACAATATTTACAGTTAGAGCTGGGTAGGAAAAGGGCTTTCCTCGTAAGAACATTTTTGAAAATCCAGACATTTTTCCCATCCCAATTTGGGACAAAAAGTCAATGTTGAGCATTTTCACAAACAGTTTGGGTCAACGAAAATGTCTCATTTTGATCATTTAAATGTTTCAATTGGATTTTGATGTTTTATTTTTAACCTTTCCCTGCCAGCTTAAATTTCTAAACAAAAAGTTGTTTTGAATAAAAAACTGGAATTTTTAATTTAAAAAATATTAAAACATTTCAACAATTTCAATGTTTTTTCCCAAAAAAAACTTCGGGTTGGGAATCTTCAGGTTGGGAGATTCATTGAAACTGACCCTATTTCACCAACAGTTTCAACAAATTAGCATTTTTCAATGGTTTGTAGAAAAATTCCCAAACAGCTTTATTTACAGTCTTTTCTTTCATTTCAGCTGGCAATGAAAAGTTTCCCTGGGGCTGGGGATGAAAGGATATGAACAGAGATTAGAAAGAACCTTTCTGCAATAGCAAAAGGCCAGATATCACCTGCGAAAACTGGTAATGTTGAATAAAACATGCAAAGAGCTATGCCAAACGTACAGTAATTTTAATGTATTGACTTTTGAGTTTTCTGGTATTGTAAATTTTAGTTGATGCAGAGAAGTCCAATCCACTTGAAGACTGAGCATGATAGTTAGTACCAGTATAAAGGTTGTTCTCCGTAATGAAGAGGAATCCATTAATGTTGCACCATCCACACCAGCATTCAACTAAGGCTTGGTCTGCACTAAAAAGTTAGGTTGACTCAAGGTGTAGGTCAAGCACACCCTTGAGAGATGTAGTTAAATCAACCTAACCCTCAGTGCAGACAACGCTAGGACTATGGAAGAATTCTTTCATCAATTTATTTACCACCTCTTGGGGCGGTGGATTATCCAGGCCAACAGGAAAATCCCTCCCATTGGCATAGATACTGTCTACACTCGAGTGCTACAGTGGTACAGCTGCAGAACTGTAGCTGTGCTGCTGTAGCGTTTCAAGTGTAGACAAACTCTTACACTGTCAGTGTTTCCATGTACACTGTACACAGATGACTCGGACGGAACAGCTATTGTTTATTTCTGCACAAGCTACACTGATCAGGTATTGCTATTGGAAATGTTTTCTCTGCTAACCTGACAGAATTTCAGTTCCCCCTGACTTGCATAGAGAATATTGACATTTTCTTATTGGACTACTAATTATCATTAATTAATTAGGATTAATGTTTCCAAAGTGTATTGAGGATTGAAAACACACTTTAAGTGCTAAGTATTACTTTAATTGATTTACAGAGCACCTTTTGTAAACATCAGTGCTTTGCAGCATAACACTAAAGCAAACTAATAAACAGTTATACAGCACGTGACATTTCTCATTAAAAGGTGGAAGATATGGTTAAATGAAAACAATAACTAGAATGAAAGAAACTTTCAAGTCAGGATTCAAAGGAACCCAGGGAATTAGCTGTTCCGCTCTCATATGAGAGAGAACAATAAAATCAGAACCAGATGAGAAAAGCCATGATCCTTTAAACAGCAAATGGCAATGATGGACTAAGATATAAATCAGAAATTTGAGCACAAGCTGAGGATGAGGACATACGCACTTTCCAAAGTCTGCACGTAAACATGAGTTGAGTAATGAAAAACTTTAATCACTTGACTCTTAGTGTACATTCAAGGTCCAGATCATGACTGAGGCTGGCCAGACAACAAGAATTCCATTTCATGAAAAATTTTGAAGTTTTGGAATTTGTTTTAATTCCACCTCAGAATAAAACTGGCACCTTTCAAAAAAATGTATGAAAAAAATGAGAGCAAGTCTGCAGGAAGGCTGCTAGCCCAGTGATTAGAGCAGCCACACAGGATGTGGGAGACTTGGTTCAGGTCCCTGCTCTACCTGATTTGGAGCTGGGATATGAAACTGGGTCTTTCACATCTCAGATGAGTGCCCTGTTGGGTACTCTGGGACGAATCTGTTTACTAGATCTGAGAAATCATCCCAAAATTATTTTTGTCAAAACTACTATGTTTCCATGAAAATTTTCAGTTTCAAAGAATTGGTGTTTTCCAGTGAAAAAACATTTCATCAAAAAATTCCTGACCAGCTCTAATTAGGACCCCCAGATCTGCAGCTCTGACAGTACCCTAAAATCCTCACACTTCTTTGACCCTGGTGAGTCTGGTTTTAGACTTGGGTAGCTGTCAAGGTTCCTCCCCCACTCTGAACTCTAGGGTACAGATGTGGGGACCTGCATGAAAAACCTCCTAAGCTTATCTTTACCAGCTTAGGTCAAAACTTCCCCAAGGTACAAAATATTCCACCCGTCGTCCTTGGATTGGCCGCTACCACCACCAAACTAATATTGGTTACTGGGGAAGAGCTGTTTGGACGCGTCTTTCCCCCCAAAATACTTCCCAAAACCTTGCACCCCACTTTCTGGACAAGGTTTGGTAAAAAGCCTCACCAATTTGCCTAGGTGACTACAGACCCAGACCCTTGGATCTTAAGAACAATGAACAATCCTCCCAACACTTGCACCCCCCCTTTCCTGGGAAATGTTGGATAAAAAGCCTCACCAATTTGCATAGGTGACCACAGACCCAAACCCTTGGATCTGAGAACAATGAAAAAGCATTCAGTTTCTTACAAGAAGACTTTTAATAAAAATAGAAGTAAATAGAAATGAAGAAATCCCCCCTGTAAAATCAGGATGGTAGATATCTTACAGGGTAATTAGATTCAAAAACATAGAGAACCCCTCTAGGCAAAACCTTAAGTTACAAAAAAGATACACAGACAGAAATAGTTATTCTATTCAGCACAATTCTTTTCTCAGCCATTTAAAGAAATCATAATCTAACACATACCTAGCTAGATTACTTACTAAAAGTTCTAAGACTCCATTCCTGGTCTATCCCCGACAAAGACAGACTATAGACAGACCCACAGACCCTTTGTTTCTCTCCCTCCTCCCAGCTTTTGAAAGTATCTTGTCTCCTCATTGGTCATTTTGGTCAGGTGCCAGCGAGGTTACCTTTAGCTTCTTAACCCTTTACAGGTGAGAGGAGCTTTCCCGTGGCCAGGAGGGATTTCAAAGGGGTTTACCCTTCCCTTTATATTTATGACAGTAGCGTTATGCCAGTAGGCAATATAAGGTGAGGTACACAGTATCTGGAAGTAGTGCTGACTCTCATTCCAGGATATATTCAACAAAGCACTTACAACATTGGTGGAACCATATATGCTTCTGTTTGCTCCCTACTTCTGCCTGCTCCACAACAGATAAGATATGCAGAGAGCATTTCTTTCATTGATTTATAATTTCCTATTGATGGTGAATCAATTATCCAAGCACATTGTATTAACTCTTTCAGCTGCCTATGATATCAATGATCACGAGATATTGCTGACTTGACTGTGATCCCTAGAAGAGATGGACAGAATCATTTATGACTGATTCAATTAATTAGTTGCTCAGAGTACTTAAAGAGTACCTATTTAGTGATTGATCATCTGCCCCAAGAACAATTTTATGTGGGGTGTCATGGAGGCTTTACTGTACCATCCTTGTTCAACAAGTATATGGACCCAGAGGGGAAGATAGTGAGGCTGTAAGTGCTGCAGTTTCTCCATTATGTGTGTGACACCCAGCAACATGTGTCCACTTCATTGAAGTCAGTCAGTATGGATGACCCAGCTTGCGTAATGTCTGCTGAGATAGGAGCTTGACTAAGAGTGAACTGGCTGAGCCTCAGTCTATATAAAACAACGGTTAGTATAGGTGGTTGGGGTAAATAACCAACAGGAGGGGGTTACTGGTGGTGATATCAGCTCACACAGAGGAGTCTTCCCACTTTGACTTAGGCTCATCTGGTGATCCTCTTGGATCTGCCGTCTCTTCTGGAAGCTTACGTAATTACGGTGGCCAAGAATGCTTTTTATTATTTACACTCTGTCAGAAGATTGCTACCTATTCTGTCAGATGTGGTCCTTGCCATAGTGACCCAGGTGCCTTTGTGAATTCAGGGTAGGACTGTGGTAACATGCATTACTTAAGGCTACACCTCAGAACCACTTTGAATCTGCAGCTGGTGTTGTTTTCCGTAATCTGTTTTTAAGAAGTGTTTCTTACAGGGAACATATCCTATTACACTAGTGCTTAGTGAACTGCACTGACTTCCAGTTTGTTTCTCGCTGTTGGTTTTACATTGTTTGGGTCCCTGGTTGCCTAAGAGAGATCACATATGGAGAGAGTTGATCACAGCAACTGAACTCACCTAAAGCATGTAGGCTAATATGGGTCTGGAGGCAGAATTCTTGGCAAGGAGCACCCCATTGTTGAATTTTCTGCAAACTTCTGTTCAATAAGGCCTGAATCTGTTGACCTTCATGTTGCAAGGCCCACATGTTCTTTTACTGTAGAGCAGAATGGGAAGGTGAGAGAGTTTTGTGAAAGATTCAATGGGATTTGGGAGAGTCTATGTCTTTTTGGAGTATGCTAGACATTGTTCTTCTAGTTTTGTATTTCTACCAGTGCCTGGAGTATAACATGGGCACACTTTAAATAACAGAAATAAATATTTTTGTACTCTGAGCTAAAATGAAATAACATGCATAATCCAACACATCTGAATAAAGTGGAAGGTGGTCTCAACATGCCCTAATAGTTGTGAGCAGGAGGTTTTTAAAACCTCCAGATTACACAAAAGGAAACAGCAGAGTAAAAGTACTGCTGCTAACTGTTAGGATGCAGATCTGGTCTTGAATATTTAAACAATAATTGACGCTGCATTCAGAGCAATGAACGGCTCCCATGTTGAGGCCACACATTGCGATGTTTATTTAGAAGCAGGGTTGATGTTAGGCATTATATTACACATGGGAAGGAAATGAAGGAATCTGAGAGTGGTTTCTTCTTAATGGTATTGTCAACACAGAAAGAGACACTGGTTTTCTGATGTGAACTTTCCAGCTCTTAAGATTGTTTTGAGAGGGACATGGGTGGAGATGCAGATCCTGATTAGCTGATTTGCTTGTTACCTTGCAGTTTTTAAGTGAAAAGTAATGTTGTGATTGATTAGATTAAAAAAAAAAAAAGAGTGAGAGAGAAGGCTTGATATGTGAGCTACAAACTTGATAAGCCACCATTAATGTTCAGTCTTTCCCCCCCCGTTTCTGTTATTAACTGTCCTCCACCCTTCACTCATTTTGAAATACTGGAGCAGTTAAGGGATAGCCAAGCAGAGGTTTAAACCACTTGCAGTGAGGAATGATTTGAGTTGTGGTGCTTTGGACCATCCTTTTCTTAGTGTGCAGTTTCCAGGAATCTCCTGACTAAATAAACTGTCCAGACCTGACTTCCAGAGGGGCAAAATGGGCCTGATTCACCACTGCATTATTCCAGTTTTATACTGATGTAACTATTGATTGCAGTTGAGTTAAACCGGCATAAAATTGGAGTAATACACTAGTGGATTTGGCTCAAGATCTTTCAGGTAATAGTTTGGAACGTATCTTTGAGATTCTAAGGCAGAAATGTTGAAAGAGAAGAGAGTCCTGGAGCAGTGCCATGATTAGCTTATAAGGATCATTCTCTGTCCATGGAGAGGGCCTAATTCTACCCTCTCTTAAGCTAGTAGAAAACCAATGTAACTCCTTTGAACTCTGTGGAGTTGTACCAATGTAATGGGGCAATTAAGCAAGTAGTGTCATATCTGGCCATATCCTGGTTCTATGTCTGCTTTTTACAGCATTTATTTCTAAACCTTCCTTCTTACCAAAATGAGACTAAAAGAAACGGATCTTCTGATGAGACCCATCACAACTGGATAATTTATACATGAACATTTCAGAGGTTGATCTAGCATTCAGCTTCAGATGTATATTTCAGTCACAGGTGTGATCATCCTACCTGCTGGACCTGATTCTCCACTCCAACCAATGTAAACCTGAAGTAATTCCACTGAAATCAATGGAGTCATGCTGGTATAAACAAAATAAGGCCCATAATTTCTCTTTACATTGGCCTGATAATTGTTCTCCTTTTTCTGTTTGGAGCCTTTGTCCACCAGTTAAATATCGAGGCTGTTGAATGGCTTTGACTATGCCTTGGTGGCTAGTTATATTAACCTAGTCTTAAATATTAACCATAATGTCTTTAAATCTGAGGTTTAAGGCCAATTTTCTCCTTGGTCTTCAGTGCAGTGCTGGGTAAAAGGAAAAGATATAGCTCCATAACAGCTCAGATGGAGGGGCTCTGATCATTCTGCCTATGTAGGGCAGACACAGACAGATTGCCTCAGGGTGATCTCTGGGATGGGAGGGGCAAGGGGGAGGAATTCTGCACTGTAGAACTCTTTAGACTTGCTGCATGCTTCTCCTGTACACTATCCCCAATATGTTCTGCTAGACTCTAGTTTGTGTGTAGGGAGAAGATGGAGGGTCACAGCTGGGAGACTGGTTAACCCCTCTCTATGCAGTAATGCTCAAGCGAGTGTACTACCTAATCCCGTGTTCAGTGTGTTATACCTGTCTTGTGTGTGTTTGTGAACTGATGTGGGGGAAGGAGCAAAAGAGAGGTTCCTTGTGCTCCTTCCCATTCCTGCCCCATGAACCCTCAAGGAGCCGCCAGAATTTAGTTCATAGTTTGCACGGTGGATGCCTCGACAGGAATCTTTGCAAAATGGGCCAGATTCCCAGCTGGCATAAAACAGCCTAATGTCTCCTGATGTTAATGGAGACATGCTGATTTACTGGGGATCTGGTCCATTTATGGTTTTTATTCTTTTCCTTCTCTGGACAATTTTATATATTTGTTGATGATGATCCATGTCTGTCACACATTCTGAAATGTCTCAAATGCAATATTTAAGACAATAAATGAAAGCTAAAAAGAAATTTGATTTGATAATTAGATCATTTGTATTACTGGAATACTTAAACAATTTGACATGACAGACTAAATTTTGACTGTTATAAAAGGCAAAGCCTAAGACCAAGAAATTTTAACCACCCAAGAAGTGCAATAATAACCCTGCAATGTACTGCAGGGGGTATATTATTGCTAAAGCTGAACTTTGGTCACAGCAGCAGGTGGATCCTGGATTCCAGAGGGAGTCCTGTATAATTTTTGTTATATCCAGTCTTCCTTAATATCTGGGAAAACAAGGATCTGTTTCCATTCACTTCCATGTCCACTTCTAGGTCCTGCTCCTTATGCATGAAGACCTGTATAGACGAGTGCCTGGTTATCTCCATGATGTGCATTTTCTTTCTTCATGACCCTCTTTCACAGCATCCCAAATCATCACTTGTGATAAATGAAGATGCTTAGGCTGTCTGTCAGCAGAGTGGACTGTCTGGCAATAGAGGGCAAGGCTTTCTCAGTGGAAGACATAAGGCATCCATTATACAGTCACATAAGAGTAACCAAATGCCTTGAATTGTGAAAGAGTTTTATAACCAGTGTTGTGACTTTGGATATGACAGCTGGCAAGGAATGACTGAGGTTATGGAATGAAAGACTAAGTATCTTCAGACACGCTGACATACATCTGGAACCCCAGGAGGACCTTCCCCAAGGGGCCAATACAGATTGGTCAGTGTGGCGATGCCTGAACCACCTGCTTACGCAAACTGGTAGATCAAATAGGACTACTCTAATGTCACGAATCCATGCGAGTGTGGTGAAGTGCAGACCATGGAATACCACCTCATTTGCCAACTCCTTTGAAAAGCATCTAGTCTGTGACAAGGACACAAGAAGAAATTGAAGACATTCAGATGTGAAATTCCACCTACCCCTGAATCAAGTCTCCTCTTCTTGGTCTACCCTTCTCCTAAGTGAACGGTGCTCCTGGCATTACCTCCTTGCATCACCTGGGTATGTTGCTTTGTTAAGTAAGCAAACTCTGCCATATGATAGGGAGGAAAATATCATCTAAACCCTATTTTATGATGAACCGTTATATTTCAAATTTTGTAAAGTGTGGCTAAGGGCTATGGTGAAAGGCACCTTAAATATATACGCAATCATAATAATTTACAGTATTTAAAGAACCCCGTTTGTTGAAAGCTCTGGAAGAAACAGTGGGATCCAGCAAACAGGGCACAGGACCAGTACTAGGAAAGCTGGGTTTTATTCCTGGCTTGCTACTGACCTGCTGTATGACCTAGGGCAAGGCATTTCTTCTCTCAGTGCTCCAATTTCCCATCTGTAAAATGGGGATAATATTTACCTTCCTTTGTAAAGTGATTTGCGATTTATGGTTTAAATGCTGCGCATAGAAGCAAGTATGAGGGGGTAGCCATGTTAGTCTGTATCCACAAAAACAACAAGGAGTCTGGTGGCACCTTAAAGACTAACAGATTTATTTGGGCATAAGCTTTCGTGGGTAAAAAAACACTTCTTCTCCACCGGACTCCTTGTTGTTCACATAGAAGCAAGTTTTATCATTATTATAAAGCCATTTCAGAATTAATGTTGCATGTGTCAACAGAGATATTAGTTTACAATGGGCTGGGCAGCACATAATATCATTGTAAGCACTTAGTGCTTACCTTTTGTTTTGGAAATTAGTCTTTCTGCCTAAAACCATTATTTCTGTCCTCCTGAAGGTGTGTCGCCCAAACATAAATTTAAAAAATGATTTTCTTCACCAGAACTCTGAAACTAATCTTATAGCTAAAATGTTTTCTGTCTAGTGGATTTGCTATGGGAAACTGATATCTTCATTAGCAAAATTAGGTTGCCTTATGGAAGTTGTCTCTCTGGAAAGCGAATTTAGCAACTTGTAACATTATCTGATTAAAAAAGATCTTAACTGAAAACCATCACCAAATACATGGACCGATACAATTAGTTAATTACTCATTCAAAGTCAGTGCTGTTTACTTTGTACCTTGAACACAAGTTGCCATTGAACAGAGGGCCATCCTGTTCTTCTTTTGTCAAGGAACACAATCGGAATGAGTTAACAAATAAAGATTACCTTTGTTTCAAAAGCATTCTTTCTTTATTCCCAGAACACCACTTTGTGAGGCCCGGAGTCAGTGCTCGCCAATAAATGGAGTTAGGAGGCGAGAAAACCAGTGTGAGATTTGAGTCAGGCTTATTATCTCATTGTGTCAGGAACCATGGCCTGCAGCTGGGCCTGTTCAGTTGCCAGACAGCCAATAAGTGGAGCTGGGCCACAGCAGAACTACCTGATTAGCTAAGACCGTAAGGTGGCTTGCTCTTAAGCCCTGTGGATTCTCTGTCTTGCAGTTGCCTCATTCCAAGCTCACTTGCTGCCCTGTACCTAGCCCTGCTCCAGCCCACATCTTGTCTTGTTTCAGTACTGCCTGAAACAAGCTCTACTCCTGCTTTCCTTGACTCCAGGTAATCTGGTTCTGACCCTGGGCTCTGATTCCTGGCTTTCACTGTGTCTCTACCCTTGGCTCCTGCATTTGGAGTCCAGCTCTGGGCCTGACTCCTGCACTGACCACTGGGCCAGACTGTTTACAGTCTGATCTCCTGACACATTGACTCAAATGAATGGAAGAAAAAACTACACTTAGTTTAAAAACCAAACCAAAAGTACCAGGACACTGTCAACAACAAAAAGGAGTTAGGTGACAAAATCCTATTGAAAAAAAAATGGATTTGGCTCCCAGCACCCTTCGACTCTTTAAAAGTCCCAGCCTTTTACTATTTTCTGATGCTAGAACAGCCTTAGTAAGTCCAGAGTCTAAACTTTTAAGTTGGCAATATCTCTTTAACTTTCTATTAACATAGCTTTTGAATGGAATATTACATTACTATAGACATATCTTAACTACAGAGATTGAAAATTGAACCATTTAAATCAGTTGTTAAAAAGTGATTTCATTTAACCATATTTTAAAACTTTCTCAACTGTATTTATATGAGAGAACAGCAAGGCCAGGTAAAGACTCTACAAACAGGTTTCCAGAGGTATTCCATTCTATGTGCTGCCTCGTGCCCCTTTATGACCATGTAAAGAAATTAGTTGAGGGGTAACTTTATCACCCTTAATCTTAGTCCAGAAATGAATGGGGGGTAGGGTGAGAGGTTCGTAAATTAGTCCCAAAGATCCATTGCTTTATGTTTCTGGTAGAGCTGTGAGTCAAATACACAAAGTTACTGGTGCTAGAATTCATTCTCCAATTAGAAGTCCCTTTACTTGGCCAGATATGTGCTTATTGCTAATTTCTCACAGGTGACCTATGATAGGAGGGGGGAATTAAGCTTGTGCCCATTTTTGCTTCTTTACACTGTAGAAAGATCTAGAAGGTTGTGGGTGTTTAGGTTATTCCCTCCCCCTTTCTCTTATTCATTTATTTTACAAATTAGAAATACAGCTCTGACCACTAGAGAACTAGTAGAATGGTGACATCACAAGAACCAATAGAGTAAAAATTCAGGGCCAGATTTTGACTTGGCCAGTGTGACAGGACAGTGTGATCACTCCCTTGTAGCAACTACAAGAGTTGTGGGTAGCAGTGCAGGGAGGAAAGCAGTTCCCATCACCTGACAGTGCAAGTATACAGGAGTTGGTGGAGAAGGAAGTGGGTAGAGCCTTGGCTCTGCAGTCCCCAAAGCACCAGCTAGCATAGGTATGTCAGAGATAGTACGCAATGCTAGATATAGACCTTGAGACAAGTTGGCAGAACATGACTCTTTTCCAGTTTGCTCCAGTAATGCATTGCCTATGCTTGGGGTAAAGTCATGATTGAGCCCCCAGCAAGCAAGCGAGCAAGAACCAAAGCAATTTTTAGTTGGATTGTGTGCATCTACTTTTGTTTTAAATTAACATCTACTGGTTTTGACTTTAATGACTAATGTACATTGTGGATAGCTTTATTAAAAAGTCAGCAATGGACAGTTAAGGTGTCAGGGTTCACAAAAATATTCCCGAGACTTCCCAGAGATCCTCCAGAAAAAGTGAGGACTAATAATCTGATAGTTCTAAAGTGGACCTAAATTAACCCTGTCTCCTCCCACAACCACACCCTTGAAGTCTCCTATAAAAATAATAATAAAGCATAAAAGTTCATGATCCCCTTTTTAAAAAAAAGTCCTTTTAAGAACATCTTTCAGAACAAAAGTGAGGTAGAAAGACTGTAACCAATGATGTAACTGGGGGTATGTTCAGGCAGGCAAACCTGTTGATTAAGTATTAGGAGTGAAGTATAAATTTAAATATATGCACATAAAAACCTAGGTAAAAGGGTACTCAGGTTGTACTTGGTGAACATTTGCTCATGGTTTTAAAACTGTCATTAGGCGTGGTCCACTTGTTGGCAATCTCATCAAGAATTCAAGGACTGAATGGATATAAAGTCTGGGGGCCCTTCCACTAAAGGCTTGTGGAAGTAAAACAGCTGAGAAGCTGCAACTGGGGGAGAGGGGAGAGTGAATCTTGTACAAATGACTTGGCCCTAGTAATCCCTGTGCTATCAGTCATCCAGTTTTCTAAGCACTGAAGTTCACCATGTTATCTGGAAGATCATATTAAAATAATGTGTGAAACAGCTCTTCAATGGTAGCCTATTGGGATCAGAATTCTATGGCAGCAGGCATGACTATGTTGTAAAGATGCGCATGTTTTTCACAGGTATCTTCCTCAGCAACATTTTTTTTTAAGATTTTCAGCTGCAGAAGGCCCTATCACTTTGGATAATAATTTTCCCAGCTGAAACATGTGGTGGGTTGGGGGGAAGCAAATGTCTGTGAGCTCCAAATTTCCACTGACTGTTCTCAAATTAAATACAAATGTGAACAGCAGGAGGTTGACTTTTTAAGCAGACAAGTGTTGCTGCACATTTAAAAGATGGCTCCTCTTCAAATCTCTTTATTGGCTCCCTTTGGCCTTCTGCATCTAATTTAAACTCCTAGCGCCTGATTCATTGTTGCCTTATGGCCTCTTTGTACTGGTACAGAGGGCCAGCAGACTGGGTGCAGAGAGAAGGCAAGAGTGTATACATATTGAAGGTGGGCTAAAGAAGGGAGGGAGCAGGAAGTGGTGTAGCTGGGTTGGTGATTTGGTGACCCTGCAGTGGCTAGAGGGACCATTGAAGTAGGGCTGTAACTTAGGGTTCTGACTCTTGGAAGCCCCTGAATAAGAAAAACTGCCTCTCCCTCTGCTCTTGCAGTCATAACTGTGTCAGCACAGGGATGACTCTGCCCCTCATCCTTGGATTCTAGGCCCTGCACAGATTAGTTCCTGCCTATCTCTTCTTACTTCCTTTTGCTCCCCCTTACCTCCTCTACTTCACCCAAACAGCCTGTCGTACTTCTCCCTCTGTGGCCATCATCCACTCTTGCCTCTGCTTTCCATGAGACCTCTGACACATAGAACTCCTTTTCTTGACCCACTCTACCATGTCTCTTCCAGTTCTCCCTTCAAATGCCTTCTGCCAAGACACCTATAATTCCTAAATCCTGTTTCCTAAAATATCATCACATGTCCCCATTTTGCACCAGTGAGATAAGTTCTTAACGTCATTCCTTTCTCTCTGCATCTCACCTCCCATCCTCTCTCTATCGGTATCGCGACACTACAGCTGGTACAACAGCACTGCTACAGTGAGGCAGCTTTGCTGCTATAGCGCCATAATGTAGGCACACACTACATCTACATAAGGGTTGTTCGCTTTTTCAGTCAGAGTAGTTAATGCACCTCTGAGAGGTTGTAGCCAGGTTGATGGAAGAATTCTGATGACATAATGCATCTAGACTGGGAGTTAAGTTGACCTAACCATGGCACTTAGGATGTGAAATTTTTCCTGGCTCTGAGCAGCATAGTTAGGTAGATCTAATTTTTAAGTGTTGACCAAGCCTCTATGCCTCAAGCCTCTAAGCTATTTAGATTGTAAACCCTTCAAGGAAGGAGCCTTGTTTTTCAATTTGTCCACAAAGTGACTCCTACGCTTTAGATTCTGTATAAATAATCTTCAGTGGAGACATTTTATTGCAGTTAAATAAACCCAAATGGATCCTTTTTACCAGTTCAGAAAAGATGAATCAATTCCTCCGTCCTCTCCTATTCGCAGAACTCCTGTTCATGTTCTGGTTGCTGTTAGAACCAGAAGTAACATGCTGATATACAGTGAGAAAAGAAATTGTTCTTACAAGATTTACAGCCTAAGGGGAAGACGGTGGTGTTCATGGCCAGATGTGTGGTAGGGAGTATATGTGTGGGTGCAACATCTAATGGCTGTTCCCTGGGGTATTTTGCCTGTAGAGTGCTAAGGCAGAAAGGCCGAGTGGTAACCAAGGAAACACACCTAGGAGTGGCAACTATTACTGCCCTTTAAGAGGGTGAGGCATGTGCTTCTAAAAAATCTTTTCAAACCCTCTGATTTTTGTCACTTCCTCTGAAGTTTCTTTGCTGGTGTTAATCAATATAACTTGCTTATACGAAACTTTCATGCAGGAAGTGATCAGCTAAGTGCTTGTTCCAGCAAAGACTCAGTTTTTAGCATCGTGTGAACGAAGATACTATTCAGTGCGAGTAAGGACACCAGAATTTGGCCCCAAATAACACTGGAGAAGTGCTAAACATTACAAGGTGGTGGTAAAGCTGGCCAGGGCAGGAGTGGGAGTAGTGCTTCTCTTTGTCATAACTTTCATTAAAAATGGTTTTGTTTTGTTCAGGTTTATGGGCGTCGTGAATCTAATCTGTTATGCTATGTTATCTCGGCATACAGTTATGCCTCCTTATTAGTAGATAGGTACAATAAATCACATATGATGTAATATAAAACATAATTAACCATCTCTATTTGTATTCTGATTAAAATACCCCTACAAATTGGGAATCCGTGTTTTACAATGTACATCTCATATGACTTGTTCCTGCTTCAATCCTTTCAGTCTTTCACCACATGGATAAAGCAATCCAAGATCTTTCACCAGGTCAGATGACTGCAGTCACTAGCCTGCAGTGGTTCTTAACTTTGAAAGCTTTTTCAAAACTTTCAGATGAAGCACAGGATCTCCTTTAGCAGTGAACATGGGTCTGATGAAAGTAAATAATTCTAAATGAAGGTGAAAGCAGTTTGATGCTTCAGAGATGTACATCTTACTTGCTTTGTATTTCTGTAGATTTTTGGTTCTCTTACTGAAGGGGTTTTTATTTGGATTAAAAATCTCTGGTAACATTCACTTACATGCATGGATTGGCTCTTCAGCAGTATGAAATGTGATTAAAAAGAGGTTCTGCTTCAAGAACAGCTCTTGAACTTGGGCCAATCCACTACTTCTGGCAAATCAGAGTATGATGGGGGATACAGATGCACGATTATGGAAAGATTATGGAAGAACTAGCTGCTCTTGACTTGTTAGTAGTATTGACCAATCTGACAGACAGTGTAGCACGTGGTTAAGGAGACCTTCATTTGAGGCACAGTAAGGTGCCACAAAGGTTTACTTGACAGGAAAAAATTGACATAAGGTCATATGGGTATAGCTCAGAAGAAACTGTAAACAAACAAAAAAGTTGGGTATTTGGAACAGGTTGTTCTTACCCTGAAATCTAACCTCTACACTTCAACTCTCTGGATCACTTTCAAAAATGTAAAGGAAAGGTAGTAAATTGACCGTCCCTCCAGGAAAACGAAACTAATTGCAATTCCCCCCAAAACTCCATGTGGTGTTAAAGGTCTAGCCATCTTCATTTATAGATCTTCTGACCCTCTGGGCCAGTTTTTTGCTTACTCCACTCCCCCATCCACACATCTGATGGAGCTCTTCATAATATACTTCCCCTCCTTTCTTGCATGCTCTGATAAGTGCTGAAACAGTTAACATTCAAGATATTTAAAACATCAATTATTGGCACGAGTTAGAACCCATTGAAACCAACATGGCAGTTCACATTTCAGAGCTACTATTTCAGATTTTGCAAATTCAGGAAGGTGTCTCTGCACTGGTTATGCTGGTATCTCTGCACTGGTTACGCTAGTGTCACATTTTGAGGGCTTTCTTTGCAATTGTAACAAATATTTCATTCATTTAAAAAATGAGAGCTGGGACTCTGGAGAACAATCAAAAAGACTATCCCTACAGGGACTTTTTGTGTCTTCTGTGGAAAGTGTGACACATGTTTGTAAACACTACCTTACTATGAATAATACTTTTTTGGTAAACTGAAGTAATTTATTTGTAAGTCCTTGAACTTCTCTCTTGATGTCTATGTTTTGAAATCTTGCTCAGATTCCTACCTCTGCTTCAGAAATGAATCTACAGCCTAATCCAAACAAACTTAAAAGGTGGTCTAGACAAATGGTCTTTCATATTGTGGTTTAGAATGGACAAACCTTAAACAGGTTTGGAGGTCCCTTTGGTTTCAGTGGTGTAGCATCAGGTTCTGTATTTTACACTGGCTTTCAGCTTGGGCTAATCATTGATCTGGAACTTCTTCATATTGGCTCCCATTTCAGGATTGATGACCTATCCATTTTTTGGGATTGCAGAGCAGCTGATCTTCCTAAATTAGACACAGCCTTGTAAATTATTGAAGTCTAACCTGAGATTTGCTTGCTTTTGTCATAAATTAAGTAGATGTACACTCTGCTCCATTCCCTGTCATAATGTACACTCTGCTCCATTGCCCTGTCTCCTATCTTCTGCAAAGGAGATTGAAGACATATGTGTAGGACCCAGAAGCATCATTCAAATGCTCAGCAGTCTGACTCAGATTGGTCATACTGAAGTGCTGGTACTAGTCAAATCATTGTCCTTAAAGTGGTGCAAAATGCATAGCGGGCACATAGCACTTACACTATTGCTAGCCCATCATGTTGAAATCACTGGATTTCAGATTGGTCTAATCAGGGCTGTCCAGCAGCTCTGCGATGTTATGACTCATACAGTGCACAAATCTAAGGGAGACATGATTCAATATTCTTTTTGAACAAACTCTGCTGTAGTTCATGTGATAATGAGACATCAGATAGGTGTATCACATAGACTTTAAGGCCAGAAGGGACCATCATGATCATCTAGTCTGACCTCCTGCACATTGCAGGCCCCAGAACCTCACCCACCCCCTCCTGTAATGAACCCCCTAACCTCTGGCTGAGTTACTGAAGTCCTCCAGTCATGATTTAAAGACTTAAAGTTACACAGAATCCACCATTTACACTACTACAAACCTGCAAGTGACCAGTGCCGTAGAAGAAGGTGAACACCTCCCACGAGAGTCTCTGCCAATCTAACCTGGGGGAAAATTCCTTCCCAACCCCAAATATGGTGATCAGCAGAGCCATAGTTAAGCATGTCCCCATATTTGCATGTCCTAGAGGCAACGTGTGGGGGAGCACACAGGGGTCATATGCCCCCCAAGATTTCTTTAGCACAGAGGTTTTCTGTGGGGAATGCCTCCTTAGGGGGATGTGCCCATAGTTTGAAAACCATTGCCTCCGGTCAGGAGTTGGCAGATCGGAAGTTGGTGGGAGCCACCTGACCTGCTCGGGCCCCTGGTTCTCCATATTGTGGGAGCTGGGGTGCTGACTGGCTGCCTGCTTGGTAGCCCTCCCTTCCCTGCTCCCTAAGTCAGGCCGCCTCCACACAGCTGGGTGCTCCCCAAGCAGAGGGGGTGGCACAGCTCTGAGCTGCACCCCGGACACGCTCTTGCCTCTGCCCCAAAGGAGCTTGGTGCCAGCCAGCGACACTCCCTGGAGCCGGGCTCTGCCCATGGAGTCTGGTTGCCATGAGATGCTCCGCGAGGTGCTCCCTGGAGTACTCATTGCCCTTGGACACCTGCCTCTCAGCAGCCCGGTCACAGCACTCACTGCACAGGGACCTGCCATTACAACTGGGTCACTCGCCTCACACTCCCTGTGTGCACTCCCCTTAGCTACCCTGCGGTGTCACAGTCTGAGCTCTGAGCTTGGCCAAGTGAACCTGGTGCCCAGCCCAGGCACTGGGAGTAGGTGGCTGCTGGCAGGGTGGACTCACTCCCGCCAGCTCGGGAAATCACGGTCATGAGAACAGAGAGACCCCAGGGTTACCATATTTCAAGTTCCCAAACACAGGACTGGGAAGGAAGAGGAGTATTTGGGGGTTGTTGGAGGGGTGTCTGTGTACTGGGAAGGATATTTGGGGAATACTGGAGGGGGTATCTGTGGCAGGGGTACCCACTGGAAATGGGCTGCCAGTGCTGGGGGTGGGGGATGGGCCAGCTTAATGGGGAAGCCTCAGCTGTTGCTGAGGGGACACTGCATATAGGGCTTCTGCTTCTCCCCCCTGCCCATTTCCCTATCCCCTTCTCTTCCCCATCCCATCCCCTGCCCTCCCTCTCCTGCCCCTGCATGCTATGGGGCCTATGTGTAGACGAAGATACTATTCAGTATACTATATACTATACTGTGAGTAAAGGCACCAGAATTTGGCCCCAAATAATATTTTTGAAGTGCTAAACAATGGACGGTGGTGTTAAAGCCAGCCAGTGTGGGGGTGGTACTAGAGCTCAAGAGACCTTCTCTTTGTTGTAACTTTCTTTAAAAGTGGTTTTGTTTTTTAAGTAAGTGTTTAATTTAGCATATGGCTAAATGGGGGGGGGGGGGGAAATCCCTCTTGCTATGTCACAAAAGCAAAATATGTAGAGGGAGAGTTAAATCCTCTAAACAAATAGCAATGGGTGGGGGAAATTGCACATGAATTCTCAGAACACCTGTTTAATCCCCCCCACACACATCTAGTAATTCACATACAGAATGGACTACCCAAGGCCCTGATCCTAAACCCCACACCATGCAGACAAACCTCTGAATCTGTGTAGAGCTCCGCTGGCTACAGTGTGGCACCTGAATGTGCAGGAATCTGCCTGTGTCCATGATCTCTCAGGTTCGGCATCCAAGGTGGCAATGGAAGGTGTAACTGAGAACATACCTTTATCACTTTGGATACCTCCCAGCACTATTAATCAGTTCAACAGGAACTCAGCCAGTCATCACAAAAACCTATAGGAAGCATACCCTTTTTATAAAAGTATTAGACAAGTACAGGGAAGAAAATACATTATTGGGTGCAAATGACCAGTGGATTGACAGGTGTATTATACAGTAGCTGGGTTGCATGGATCCTCCCATCCCAGAACATTGTCATGCTCTCATAACCCCCAATCATAGAACTAAAAGCAATTCTCTAAACACATCTAACCAATATTGTAGCCTTCTGGTTTCATTCCTAATGCAGATGTCATTTATCACCAGGAATATTGCCTCTGGGAGATTATGAATGAATGAAAATGCCAGCACAAATTCAATCAGGGCTCTTCTTGAACCTATCTCTTCTGAATCATATTTCTTGATGAATCTTTCAATCAATTAGCTGGCAGTTTATTTTGTCCACATTTTTCACAGACTCTACTGAGTTTATAGCTCATTGCCTAGATGAAACACATCTGTCAGCAAAGCCTAACCAAATCACCCTAATTCAAAGCTACTGTAGGTCTCTGGTGTTCAGTAACTATTTAATTTCAGTTCTCCACCTTTGCTGGGAGGTGAAAGGGAGGAGAGCAGAGCATCCGGAACTGTCCCTGGATGCCTTGGGCAGGCACTGGTCATGAGGCTGGTTAGATGCTTTCACTGACACAGATCCTGTCCTTGATTGCCTGTTATTTTATCCTCCCTTTAACTCCTCTGCCCTGAGTCGGTGCATGGTGCCGACAAAGTGGAAGGAAAGCCCCTTGGGTTTGGACAAAGGTTTGAGAGGGACTGGAGGAGGAAATAAAAGTAGCAAGACTTTGAGAGATTCTGGTGCTCCTTAGTCTTGCACCTTATGGTATTTACACTTTTGCAAAGTGGGTGCAAAACACTGCTAAATCAGGAGAGGAGTGTTTTACACTAACTTTGCATGATGATTAGACAGGTGAGCACCTTGATCACTTACAAACTTTCTGTGGAATGTTTGTCATTTGGTTTCTAATAAAGACATCAAGTTTATTTTTTTCCACCAGGAGCTTGGGAGGGTAAGAGAGCTCTGTGTGGGAGGAGGGAGGCTGCAGCTCCCTGTTCCTGAGCCACTGGATCCCAGTAAAAGTAACAGATGCACAGGAGCAGCTCTAATTTATGGGTCTTGGAGACCTTACATCAGCAGAGGATCAGATGTAGTGAAGCTTTGCCCTGCCATGTCCCATATGGTCTCTGCCCCACTCTGGGAATACCTCAACAGGCTTGATAACTTAAGGATATCAGGATTGCAGCCTGTTTAGTTTACAGTCTCCAGAAGTATGCTGGCAATGATGACTTAAGCATTGTAGACTGTTAACCACTGAGTAGTGGTTATGATTGCAATTCAGCAAAGTGACAACACTTTCTGAGCTTTTGCTCAGGCCATGTCTTAACTCAGGTTAATTCTACAGTGATCTAGACTGGACTTCCTTCTCCTGAGGCAGACTAACTTTCAGTCAGAGCTGCGTCTACATTACAGCCTATGGCGGCATAACTTATGTCGCCTAGGGGTGTGAATAAACCACCCCCGGAGCAACGTAAGTTACACTGACATAGGCGCCAAGGTGGACAGCGATATGTTGGCGGGAGAAGCTTCTCCCGCCAACACAACTACTGCTGCTCACGGAGGTGGTTTTATTATGCCGACAGGAGGTCTCTTCACCCGACATGCTGCAGCGCTGTATGTGTAGACATGCCCTGAGAAATAATGCTCAAATTGCTGGGTCCATGCTGATGTGTCACTCACTCGTATGTGGCACTCAGACGTCTCGGGGCGTATCCCGTAGTTTGTTGTGCTTCAGTTAGAGGAGCCACTGTATGAATTCTTTCCCAGTGAACGCTGTGAGAGCTTGTCTCTTCTTATGGGGTATGTGGATGGGGAAACTGTGGGAAGGCACTGGGGGACAACCGGTACTTGAATGGCGCAAGCCTGCATCCACGCTACAGAGTTGTTGCGGAAGCAGCCCATGAGTTGTGATGATTCATTCTTTAGCCTACACCCTCTCTTGGCCCAACGAGCTTAAGTTAGAAGCACCACCACACTCCAAGGGTTTTTGTGTGTGGATGGGACTCAAATTAGGGACAGCACCCGAGTTATAACTCAAATTAGCTTTGCCATGAAGATAAGCCCTCAAGGTGTATTATTGTTATACAGTCTATTTTGCTGTCATTTCTATGTCTAGTGGCTGGTAATTAGTTGCAGTCTGGTTAACTTTGTGAGCAATACATGCAGCATGTATGTATTCTAATTAGCCTGGCTTCCTGTTTCTCCTTGCAGCTTGTCCTGCTACTTCTTTCTCATTGTAGCATTTCTAAAGATGGTCTGTAAAGCAGTTCAAGTAGGCATAGGTGGAAGGAGCAATTAATTAGTTTCAAAATCTTTAGACAGTGGGGGAATTGAATTTCAATTAAGGACGGGTGCTTTTTAAAATACAGTATCTGACACATCCAAGTATATGAATGTTCCCATGTAATTCAGGTCTATTTGCAGTTGCATCATCCCAAAGTACTGCTTTAAAAGGCAGCACTTCAAGTAGCAACATGAAAATATCAGCCAAGATGCCTCAGTGCTCTGGAACTTTCATTTTCACAATGGTTTTAGCAAGAAATTTTTCATTCAAAATGCTGGCAATCATCACTTTACAGAGAGGTCAGAGAACAATTCTCAGAGTACTGATGTGCCTGCTTGGGATGCAGAAACAGGCCACCCACAACAATAGATGTTCTCTTACGGTGAGCTAAATTTATAAGAGATTTGAATAATTTGTACCAGATACGTAATCTGTAAAAACAAAAGCTCCAAAAGAGTGCAGAATCTGTTCTTGTTTAGAAAGGCACTTGGAGTCCTGGACCTTGATCGAAATGCACAATGTCTTTTTTGAGTGCATGTGGTACTACGAGTGAAAGCTGACTGTGCACATTTGTGCAGTAAACATTACTCTTTTTTTTTAAATTTCAAGATTAAGAACCATGGCAAATTTCTGCACATAAATCGCAATGCAGCAAAGTACCATGTGTGAGTTTTGCATGTACTAATGTGCTTTACTTAATAGGGATAGACTTAAATACATGCTTTGTGCTGTCCTGAACTAGGTCTAAGAGCCTGACCTAAGTCCCAGTGAAGTCAATAGAATGACTCTCAGCAGTTTGAGTAGGGTCCCTGTGGGTGTTCACTTTAAGATATGTGTGCACCTGTGCACTCTTGATTGGAGATTTTTGTCAGAGGCCTTTTCAGGTCTGCGACAGCACCCTAGAGATGAGGGTATAAAAGTGGGGGACCTGCTGCCACTTCAGTTCCTTCTCCTACCCTAACCTCTCAGCACTTCACTTCAAGACCTGCCTACTATATGACTCTCTGGTAAAGAACAAGATTTGCTTCTCTCCCCCCTCACCCTAGGGTACAAACAGTATAGCTTAATAGTAGAAAACCTACTGCAAGGAAAACTTACCTGCATAACTAGAAACATTTCCAGGCTCAGTGCAGCTACTGATCTATATCTCCTCTTGAGTTCTGTCTGACACGCATTGCCAATTACCCGTTAAATTTAAAAACCATGAGATTATCATAGAGATCAATCAAGGTTCACCTGGCTACCATCACAGCTTTTCAAAAGCCCCTTATCCAATTGAAGGCTTCAGTCTTTGCTCACCCAACCATTGAGGCTTATTAAAGCATGTTCAAACATCTTTTCTTTCTGTCAAGGAACTTACTCTACCATGGGACTTCAACTATCATCCTTAATGGGCTGTGGAAACCCCCATTTGAACCCCTGGAGTACTGTTCCCTCTTTTATTTCTTCCCCAAGACATCATTCCTCATACCATCATCTCAGCCAGGAGGGTGGGGGAGTGAAAAGCCCTGATGGTGCATCTATTGTCCACAGTCTTCTATCATGACAAAGTAATGCTACGTTCACACCCTTGCTTCCTACCTAAAGTTTTTTTCAGAGTTCCATATTAATCAGGACATTCACCTACCTGTGTGTGTGTGTGTGTGTGTGTGTGTGTGTGAATCTCAAGCCTAATTCTCTGAGAGAAGTGAGCCTCCATAAAATGGATGCAAGAAGGACTCTACATTTTACCTAAATGTAGGTAATTTCAGAACTTCCATTCGGTATTTCATCTTGATCACAGAACAAATGAACAGTCATTCAATTTCTTCCCAGCTGAGTTTCAGGATGCATTTTAACCTGCTATGAAACTTTAGGGCCTCTTCCCCCACTAAGGCCAATTGCCCCTTCCACCAGGGCTCAATCTACCTATGTGGCCTTACTACAAAACATATCTGTCTCAGACATCTGCAGACCTGCCACCTGTCTAATTAGTCTACACATTTTCTCTGCACTACGTTATTGTGCCTGCTTTTGGTGACACTGTTCTGTTGTCCGTACTGAATCTGCCTGATTGGCACCCTCCTCTGTAATTGGGGTATTGCTCAGAAATCTCCTGAAGTGAGCACCCATAGGGACACTACTCAATGAAGGAGAGGTTACTTACCTTGTACAGTAACTGGAGTTCTTTGAGATGTATGTCCCAATGGGTGATTCACTACAAGCCCTCCTTCACCTCTGCCTTAGAGTCGTCTTGCTAGACTTTCATGGTTGAGAAGGACCTAGAGTGGCATCAGATCTGCCCCTCCCATATATGTGCATACTGGAGCATGAGGATATCTAGGTACAGGCTTGGACCCATGGACACTGCTGATGAAATTCTCTGATCAAGTGTGCATGGACGTATGCTCATGCCTGTCAAGGTTGTCATCCTGAAGTAGAACAACCACAGGGGGAGACACCTCATACAGTAACTGGAATTCTTTGAGATAAGTAATCTCTCCTTACTTTGGCTGGGGTTGGATCAGCCCAACGTTCTTCTTTACAATCTTCTGAGGAAGAGAACCGTGAACAACTAAATGTAGATTCAGTGAACTGTAGTGTACATTCCTTGAAAGTAATGATGACTTGTAAGTTATCAAATTCCTTTTCTTCAGTTTAAAACTTTGTTTCTTTTCAAACACCTGAACAATGTGCCAACTAAATAGGGATTTGGCATGCTCCAACACGCAAAATAAATATACTCATTACAATGCTTAATAAAAAAATAGTAACAATGAAGAAGTGGTAGTTCAGGCTGCCTGGTGCGTTTAGCAGCTCATATGAGTTTTAGATAACCTTTTGTAATCCATTGGACCTACTTTGCAATTCAGTGAAAAATAAGTGTACTCTGTAGTATCCACATTAACATTTATCACAATGCTGATTCTCATGCTCTATAATCAACCCTAAAGTACTGATTGGAAAAAGCATGCTTTTCAAAAATTACATCCAGCTTCTAAAACTCTTTGAACCATCTGCTGGTAGGAGAGAGGTTATCTGGGTAGCAGGAGTGAATTGTCAAAGAAGCATGGGCATCATTTGCATTGTTAAAAGTTAAAGTTTTGTGACTTGGATATCAATTCTTGAGACAGGCAAATCAAGCTGTAATCAAGAAAGACTCTAATGAGCTTTCACTGAGTGACTTTAAAATGCTGTCAGTGTCCTCTGTTTTATCTATGTATGTATCAAGGGGTCTTTTCTGAATGGGATATGAGTGTCCTACAGTAAAATGCAAACAGAAGTATGGTAGTTTATGCTTTTAAAACACTGAAGACTGTTATAGTTGTGTTTCTTATTGGTGGAGAATGTGTTATGGGCACAATAAACGAAAGTTCAGAGGAAAATAGATGTGCACAATGTATGATGAATCTGTGTGTAGATTAGACGGGAAGGATGTACAGTAGTACAGTGGCTGCAATTGTATTAGAACTACAATTGGATTTTTGTTTCTTTCCCTAAATCAACATTCAAAAAACTAGGGTCACGCTATAATTCATAAGCACTGATGCTCCACTAGGAGACTGATTCTTTTTCTTATAAATTCTCCTAAATTTTAAACTTTGTGACTTTACCTTCCCTCTATACCTACCTCTTACAGGCTACTTAAGTAGCCCTCATCAGCACAAAGGCAACATCCTACAGAGTTTGGCAAATAGTGGAGTCAGTGATCAAACCAGAACCCCTTAAAATCTTGCGTGTTCACTTAAAATGGGACCTGATTCCAAACCATTTGCAATACCAAAGCCCCAACCAATGAAGTTTTTCAAAACACAAAACCCACACACATTCTTGACCATTTGTATTTCCCTGGCTTTCTCTTTTATAAATGATGACAGAAAGCTGTAGCGCAACATGACACTCAGCCCCTTACTAGCACATGTGATCTCAAAAGATTTTAAGCTTTTCATAGTTTCTGCTGTGTCAGATACCATGAGAAGGGAATTTCTTGCTCTATTTTAGCACTTTCCTTGGAAAGAATCTGGCAGAGCAGTGAGATGATAATCTCACAAGAAGAATAATACCACAAAAAAGTTACCTAAACTTTTTCAGACCTGCCAAAGTGTTTGTTTTGAGTTTTTTATTTTGTCAAAATTCAATTGCTCATCTCTAGTAAAGATGTCATTTATAACACACCATAGTTTCAGAATATCACAACTCATTTGTTGCCAACCTCAGCAGTTGTTTAGATAATCTTGTCTCTGTTATTTACAGAGAGGCATGAAGATCTTTCCTAACCTAAAAAGGCAGGGAATCAACCATGTTTGGATGATGCCATCATAGTAGAAGTTTCTGATTTGGCACCTATATGCCTTTTGTGTTCTATTTTACACAAAGTTTCAGTGACTATGTTGCTCTGATTTTTTGAAGTGGCACAAAATGGCTTCTTGAGGTGATTTGATTTGAGTTGTGTGGTGTTTTTGTCTGGCAGGTTTATATTTCCCTTCCCGCCTCCGTGCATTTCCGTCCCCTGTAGCAGTATGTTTTTTGTTTTGTCTGCTGTGTCCCTGAGGATCTATTCTAGCTGGGAACCAAAACATTTTCCTTCTTGAAATGGGACATCAGTTAACTAATCCTTTGATGCTGTGTCTGCTTCTGATTGTGTCAGCCACATACTATGCCATCTAGCCAAGCATATTAGTCAAGGTTGTTCTTGCTGTTATTTTTAGAGACTTTAAGTCTGCATCAAAGTAGTAGTTCATGGATATTAATGAAAAACTTGGGCAAACACAGGACCTTTTTAAATGTTCCAAGATCTTTTTTGTAAAGATTTTGCTACAGAAAGGAAGAAATGAGGAAGGGAAGAAAGATTCCAAGATTTTCACTTTGTGACCTTTTTATTTTTTTTATCAGTATAGATTACGCCTCAAAATATAACTTCCTGTAGAGACTACACATGGTGGGTTTTGGAGCCAGATAAAGTGATTCAGCAGTAACCTTATAAGAACTTGCAATATGTGAGAACTTTGTGCAAGAAAGGATTCTCCTTTCCCAGTTTAGCCACTCAATGTTTTGGGGCACCAAAATGTTTTGGGGCACCTAGTTATTTAAGGACAGGGTTGTGTTGTATTATGATTTTTTTCCATTTCCAAATAAGGAGTGTGGCTTCTTGGCCCGTTTTTACAGCTGCATTTTTGATGAATAGCCACAAGAAATCTAGCAATCATTCTTATCTTAAATATCTCTTTCCCTTTTCTTCCTCAGATAATATGGTTCTTATGGTGAAGACAAATGGAGAATGAAAGACTGCTAAATTTCAAACTCATTCAGAGACTGTGGCTTTGCAGTTTTGTCAATGCACTGAAAACTGTGGAATATTGACATTCTCTTGTGAGATATATACCAGCTCTCCTCTGCTTTACCCATCACACCATTCTGTCCTGACCTTTGACCTTCACAATCCGTTTCCTGAATGCTTACTTGTCTTCAGCCAACATGGATCTCCTGCATCTGTTTTCAGCTGCTTTTAAACCCCAGAATGTATTGCTTTTGTCAATAACAGCAGGAATAATGTTGACTCAAAGGGACACATTCATTGCTGGCATAATTCCACTAACTCCCAGCAGAGAATTTAAACCAAAGTTTAAAGGAAACTTACTGAGGCCAGCAGGGCTGGTAGCTTTTGGCAGAAGTAGTCCCGCATGTCCTGAGCATGTTAGCAGCCAGAGGATGAGGCAGGATACACTGGTAGATAACCCAGACTTCATTTTCTTTTAATCTGCCTTCACAAGGCCTTCTGTACAGTATAAATCCTAAGGCCTGTATGACATCAGCTTTTTAAAGCATGGAGAGTTTGTATTAGCAACTAATTTTATTTTTATTACATAAAAACACAAAACCCAGCAGCAACCAGATCCTCTTATTGGATGCAGTCCCAATTTCTGCTTTTCAAGATGGAGGATGACCTTTGATCTCTGCAGCCTCAGCCACATTCTTTCCTAACAGCAGCAGCTGTTCCACACATTGTATAATATTTATGTTAGAGAGGAAGAATGTGGAGGTCAGTCATGGGTATTTTTTTTCTCCATGAAAACTGCTTTTCTTTTTCCTCCATTGTGCAGGAAAATACCACCCAATATTTTACCTTTCTTGAACCCACTGAAAACTGCAATCTTCACCAGTTGTTTGACTCTATTTACTAAGCTTATTTTTTGTGATAGTCACTCTTAGATGATGTGACTGTCAGTACATAACCCAGATTACCAACTTTTGTGACCTGGAGGTTTAAAAGCAGCAGGAGCAAAAGGAACATAATTAAAGGACCCCTACAGCATCAGTCCTACCAGGTAAGAGAAGAGTGAAACTTGCCAAATGTGTTAGTGTTTAACAAGTTCTACAAACATTTTGGTTCTGCTTCAGTATTTTCTTTTCTAAGTAGAAAAACTTGTCGCAGCTGTCCTTATGATGAGTGTTTCTAGGAGGTGTATATACCTTTTTCTTTCGGGGGGGCTTATCAGCACTGGCTACAGAAACTTTTAAATAAGCAACCAAGCAGGTCCATCAGGGAATAAGGTACTGTATTGGTTTCCATAAATTACAAAGAATAACTGGTCTTTCAAAAAGGAAGTTTAGGTTAAGATTTGGAAATGATAAAGTGAAGCAACTTGGTGAATTAATTTACCTAGTTCGGCGATCCATGCAGAAGTGTTCCCTTTAGGGAAGCTAAAGAGACTTGGAGAGCTTAGTAATGAGGAGAGGCAAAAAGGCCTGGGTAGTGCTTAGCTGGCCAAATGTTGCCTATTTCCCTCTGTGAATTTAAAGCCCTATCCAGTGTCCAGTGAAATCAATGGAGGACTTTCAGTTGTCTTTATAGGGTCAGTAGTCAAATGGTCACTGTAGAAGTGAAGAGAAACTATAATGAAAACCACCTCTTCCAAAGCAATTTTAAGCACTTAGAAAGAGAGAAAGAAGAGAAGGGCTTAAACCCCAAAGGAGCTCTTAGCTGGGGATTTTTTCTTTAGAAGATGTTAGAGAGAAGGATGCCTATCACACCTGTATTTTGAAATTAACTATAAACTTTTTCCTGTTTTCATATCTTGTCGACTTGATGGGAAGACCTAGACCACAATACATTACCTATCACTTAATAATCTCATTCATTCTTGCAGTATTGGAAGCAAATTATTGTATGAATTATTATTTCCAAGAAAACAACTACAGCAATAATTCAGAAATCCCCTATTATTCTCAAAGGTGCCCTTACACCACAGTTTCTTAGCAAAGGTGATTTCATGTTCCCGTTCACGCTTCAGCTCAGGGTTTCAAGTTCCTATTTGATAAACAAAACAGTGTGATTTGAATATTTTCTCTTTTTTTTTTCAAAGTGACGCTGATAACCATTCATACAAATAAACTAGAAGAATGTAGGATGCCTCAGTGCCATTTGAACAAGGTTACCTTTCAGAGCACGCTAGCTTCTAATTTTAAAAGTATTCACCATGACATGCAAAGCAATGAAAAGAGATAAAGATTTGAGAATTTAACACACTTATTCAAAGTACAGTATAAATGAATGATGGGGTCTCAATCTCAGTTGAGGCTACCAAGTCCCACCATATTATAAATAATATATATAAGTAATAAGTCCAAACAAAATTATACTTACAAGTTATGGCTTCTTCAAATTTTCAGAAGTATTAAATCATATTTTAAAATGTTTTTAGCTCTATGGGATGATTGTGAACTTTAAGTACTAGATGTTTGCTATGTAAGCTGTGATGATCATTTGTGATTGGATAGTAAGCAATGGGGTATTGAATATTTGTGCCAGAAGTGCTTCATGGATGTGAATTTAAAATTTCTGCAAATACATGAGTCACTTTGAAATTCACTTTTCATGAATGTTCATATTCATAAAACTTGATAGGATTAATGTTCACAGAAACTAAAGCTAGATAGATTAAAGGGAACATATTTATTTTTAGGCTGCCCTTATGTGTGTTTTTGAATGTATTGCTAAGCAGAATGGGGTTCTAATCTCTGATGAGATTGTTCATTGCCACAGCAATAATAATAGTTGGAGTAAATATTTTTGGACATTTTAAAGAAGTATTTACCCATCTCTAATTATACTTACTACATTATTTATTTGTTTCCAAGACACCTCCTTTGGAATATAGTGATTGTCAAGATTTAGTTATACATTTGCTTTCTGTGAATTAAAACACCATAAAGCATGAGTTAAAGCCTATATTTAAGCTTTGATTGCACAATGTACTTGGTGCTTCTCATAAGTAAGATGTCACTAAACCAACCAGTGAAACAGGACTTGCAAAGACCTTTACTCTGATTGCTACTGTTGTTGTTCTTGGCTGTAGGATTTTTAGGCCAAAAGCTCTGTAACTAAAGTGATTCTTTGATTCTGCAGATCCTGGTGCTCGCTGTTTGATAAACACCAATTTTTCACTAATAAATAAACAATTCCAGGCACCTCAGTGGGTGATGTGACATTCTCAGTTGTGTATTAAATTTGTACTCAGTGATCCAACATCTGGATTTTATATCCAAAGTACAGTGATTTGGCTGTTTATATATTGGATGCCAAGGTATGTGGATAGCGTCATTTTAGGGATTTGGATTTAATCTAACATAGGAAGTGTCGAAGTAACACTAAAATAGTTTTAGCAAGAAGTTGGTGTGTCATTAATTGTTGTTCTAGGTAGCTGCCCAGTGCAAAACTGATTCTCAAGAATTCAATACATATTACAAATCTTGTAGCTGGAGGCTAGGTCGGGAAAAAGGAAGGTGAATAGTAACATAGGTAGTTGCATTGTTCAAAGTTAAAAACTAAATTGTGCTTTGTTCTGACACATGCACAAAAGTTGGTGACTGCTTTTTGACAGCAGTTGGCTGCTCTTTATGTTGCAAAGCATATGCTATCTTTTCTTGCTGAAGCAGTGCTATGAGTTGATGCCTCTTCAATAGCATGATAAGGCCATGCTCACAGTAGCCAAATACTTTATAAATGAATCTAATTGTTCTCAAGATGCTACTGCATGTTTTTAGGCATAGTGGTAACTGGGAGGGCTTAGCACAAAATTTGACCTTTCTAAACAATACACAGGATTTAGTATTGACAGTTCTCATGATCTTATAACGAGTCTAGAATACTTGATGTTCTAGTTAAAACCCCAGTGCCTGGACACTGTTGATTACAAGAAAATGTCAGCTTTCATTTTCTAAGAAAGTTAAGTTTCTACCGCTGGTGGTTGTGGAGAAAATCCTGAATGAAGTTCATTTTAAGAGCTGGCCAAAAAATTTCCAACAAAACTTTTTGAGTGGAAAACTGTTTTTTTGACTGACTTCAGGAAAAAGAAGTGTCTGCTTTCTGTGAAAAAATTGGAGGTTTTTTA